>NC_056746.1:1569875814-1570175814 GCF_019279795.1 Protopterus annectens | reverse complement strand
ATTACTTTACATTACCTGTGTTTGTCACAGCTGCTTGCGTTGCCGTCTGGTTTGGTGTCCTGCTGCTCCATTTGCCAGTTGTCAGCTTTGGAGTGGTTGTTGCTGACTGGTTTTGTTTGTGTATGTTTTTTTTTTCTCTCGCTCTCTCTCTCTCTGTCTCTCCCTACCTCCACAGGGTGCAATGAAAGTATTGCATGTGTGGACTGGGAGTTCAGCATGCTTTTGTAGGTATCTGCATATGTTCATGTGATGGCCTCTGCACCAATTGTTAGCCAGCATTTGCTAATTGCATGCAGCCAGTTTTGTACTGATTGCAATTCTCACTGTGATTCCAGGACAGTGCTATAAAAAGGTATGTGAGATAGGCGTAGCTCTTTCAGAGTTTAAGGGCAGGGACCATGCTGGTATGCTGTGGACACTGTTCTGTGAGTGTAAAGGTTAGTATCCCTCTCATATTTCTGGCTGTATTGTAGATTAACATTTCTCCATTCATTTCTCCAGTTTCCTGTACTAAGTGTGTATGTACAGTGACACCTAAGACTACTACTACTGTTAATGTGGGTGTGTGTGCTTTCCTGTGGGACATGTGGTGTAACTGGTATATGCAGTGGCTCTTGCACTTTGTTGCTATGGCTTCAATATTTGCCCTTTACATTCACTACTTGTATGCCTGCTAGGTGTCTTGACTGTAGTGTGTTGCTGTGGCTTTCCTAATTTCTATGTACATTTTCACCTTTGAATGCTTGTTATATCTGCTAGGGTGTTTCTGCATGCAGTGTGGTCTGGCCACGGTGTGGGCCTTGACATCTATTAGGGTATTTGAGTATGCTGCTGAGCAGGCCCCAGAGACTCTCAGGTGCATCTTTTATCTGCCTCATGGAATGGTACATATCAGTGGGGTACACCCATTAAATTGTCTGGTATTCTGCAGTTGTGACTGTGGGATAGCATGAGCATATGTATTACTACACTATTTCTGCCATGCAAGTGGTGCATACATTCAGTACTTCATAGTTACCATTGCATGTGTTGTAACACCTTTCTGCCTACTGTTTGTACATTTCACAGGGAGTCTGTGGGGCATCCCTGTAACTCAGTCACTGTTACTATGTCTAGGCTCTTAACTATTCAAATATGGCAGTGTCAGACCTCTCAAGTGTACAGATATTTGCAGGTTGTCCACATTTTTGCTTCATATTTTGGTCCATATCTCATAAACAGCTTTTTCTGGCAAATCATTCTGGGCTCAAGTCAGACTATAGTGTCAAACATTTCAGTTTCAGACTTCATACCCTTCCAAACATCCAACAAAATACAGAACCTGTTACTGTCTCAACTGTCTAAGTTTGTTGGAGCATTATTTGGAATGTGTCCCTGTTTTTGGGCCTTTGCTCCACATTTTTTATTAATTAGTCCGGATGTGTTCCTGTAAGAGGTTGTGGGGTATGGGCAGTGATTATCCTGCTGTGAGTATGTGTGTGGCTTGCAAGGTGCTACAGTGACATTATTGCCTACTAGCTACCAACTAGCATAGCTGTTTCTGTTCACACACTACTATTATAGCAATCCACTACATTTGACAGTTAATATACATGACATGCTTTGTGTACTACACATCCTATATTCCCTTTACATTCATTCCTACTATTACATGATATATTTATTGTAGCACAATGTTCTTATATAACAGTCATGGCTTAGTGGTAAGTCATGCAGACTACTGTTTCCAAGGTCTTGGGTTCGGGACTGACAGTGGGATTTTATTTTGCTTTTGATCAGGCTACAGGCCTTGTCATTCAGAGTGACTAAGGCACTTTTAAGCAGTTGTAACCGGGTTGGCGCTGGTTTGCGTGGAGCTCACGCATGCGCACTGGCATTCAGCTCCGCGCACACCTTCTTACAACCGCTTAAAAGTGCTTACTCTTGCGCACACCCGTGCTATTTTCGTTGAAAGAAATGAAAATGGGGAGACAGGAAAGTGGTGAAAAAGGGGTCACAAAGAGGGTAAGACAGTAGGGAAACAAGCTCAGGTTTTGCAGGAGGGATGTAGGTAAGACCCATAGCTGCCCATTTCTTCATCAGCAACAGCTGTGCATATGTTTGTAATTTGGTGTGACATTTTAAACCTTCCACCCCTGAGAGAGGTGTAAGGACAACAATAATACTTGTTGTACAGCCAATTGTAATTGACAGTTTCCATGTCCAGCAGACATGTGTGTAAAATGGGCAGCTATGTATGGGGCATAATTTTTTTGTGGGTACAGAGTGCCCCTTTTTTTTTTTTTCAGGTGAGAATGGTATGTCAGGTACGGGAAGTTGGTATAGCTGGGGAGGTAGGTTGGGTAGGTTAACAGACAAGACAAACAGGACACATACAGGGGTGGTGTATGACACATGTGGGGGGGGTTTACACAATTGGCGGGGACGGATGTTTGGATATCTAGAGCCCATGAGCCCACAGATGGCAACAGTGGAACTGATATCCCCACCCATGGGCAGTTGCCACTGTGCCTTCACGGCCCAGGACGGGGCTGTGCTGGGGGCTGTGCAGGCCGGGCAGCAGGCACGCCTGTTAGTTGTGCCACCTGTGCCTCAAGCTGGCGTAGGGGCCCAAGAACAGATTCCTGGATCTCCCTACGCACCACAGTCTGGACATTACGGAGGGTGAGTGGATGTTCTCTTCTGGCCACACTTGCAGAGGGGGGACGAGCCCCATCCCCTGCAGCGCTTCCACCCGCAGGTGGCACACGGCCACCGGAGGAGGGTCCGGCCTGGGCACTACTGCCAGGTGCACTCGCCAGCTGAGGTGGGAGAGGTGGGTCCGCTGGAACCCGCCTTCCCTGTCGTCCTATGTTTTGCATTATGTCATGACAGTTTGGGTTAGTAACGTACAATACCATTCACAATTAGTTGTAACAGCATGCATTA
Source organism: Protopterus annectens (assembly GCF_019279795.1). NCBI lineage: Eukaryota > Metazoa > Chordata > Ceratodontiformes > Protopteridae > Protopterus > Protopterus annectens. The sequence continues at coordinate 1,570,172,886 of NC_056746.1, read as the reverse complement.
GTATTCCCATTAACCAAACACCCAGATATTCAAACCATTGAACAGCAAGCATAACAGATGCATATTTTGAACAGCAATACACAGTCCAACAACATGCAGGGTTGATTGATGGCAACAGGCCATCAGGTTTGGATGTATGAACAGGGCAGTTGCATCAACGTACATGCAAATATGTATGAACCAACAGGACAAATGTCCAGGGGTGTTAATTGTGATTGCACATACCAATTTCACGTGGAATGGATTATATGTGGTTATAGGGTAGGATGAAGAAAATTTAATTAACAACTTCAAATACCAGTACATATGCTGTACATTTCTAATAGCTGCAGATATATACACACTACAGTTCTACCTACAGTTTCCTATGTGATTACTACTTCAAGTTGGTGATAGGAATGTCACTGCTACATCAATATACATTTTCATTTTTATTCATACACATTCATATCTGGCTCTGTTCAGCTACATCATCCTGCTACATTTGCTTTATATAGCTATAGACAACTGTGGATGTTTGGTATTTCAGACAACCATACTATCTGCATATTGCAGACTGAGAGCAACATATCCAGATTTTGGGATACACATTCCAGCTGCGGTAACATTTTCAACACATTTTGCAGTTTGGTTCTGCTTGTCACATTCATTTCATTCTGTACTGACTGCAGTATACTTTATTCAGGAGTTATTACTACTTTATTGGTGGATTCATAACTCTTTCTCACACTCTCTCACTTGTTTTATTTTTACAATTCAGGATGATACTTAATTCTAGGCTTTATTGACATGTTTACCTGTAGTTATTACAATCCTTTCCAACAGTCTCACTTCTGTCATGTTTCTGTATTTCAACAGGGATATATTTCACACGTGTTTTACTCAGCTTCTGCAGCTCTACTTTTAAGCCTGCTGCAGGTTATGTACTATTATATTACAGGTGGGACATCTTTATTTCAGACTTTTTCATTTTTCTGTTTGGATTACAGACTGCATCACACTTTTGTAATCAAGAAATACTTGCAAACCCTCTTACACTGTTACTTGCACATTTTATTACTTAGTAACTACACTGCACTCTTTTGCTAACTGTCATACTTTTATATTTATTTACAGTTACAGGGAGAGGATTACTGACCTGCCTGGTGGTGCAACCACGCCAGCCTATCGCCATAGGCTCTACGGTTCGCAGAACGGACACCTGCAGCTGTAATATAAATAAAGTAATATTGGATTACACATCTCCATAATATCAACTAGTTTAATTTCTTACATAAATAATTAGATGTAACTTACTCAGTAGTGGGGTGATGGGCATTTGGCAGGCCTCCTGGATCCAATGGTTCAGTTGGTCCTGCTTCCGTCTCTTCAGGTCCGCATGGTGGTGACGGACATGCTCACCAGTCGTTGGTATCCCTGTGGCACTGGTGAGATCATGAGCCAACCGGTCCCACGCCTCAGCCCTATATGCTCCCCACAGGACCTGGCCCTGCATGAGTTGGGCCTCATGATTGTGGACAAGGAGCCAAACCATATATTTGGACTCCTCAACGCCCCACCTCTGTGCTCGAAAGCAACTACCCTCACCTACACCTGACATTCTGGCTGCAAGTTGGTTCTACAATCGGTTATGCTGTGTATTCCCGCCTATGGGGCTTATATATGCCGTTTTTCCTGCACTTATCTGTGATTGGCCATTTTGGAATTGTATCAGCTTCACAAAACCTGCTTTGTCATGCTCCTCTTTCTATTCATTCCTATATATTTGCTATTACTGCATTTCTAAGTGCATCTGTCATGGCTTAGTGGTTCAGTACCTTAACTATAATGCATGGTATCCTGGGTTTGAACCTGGCCACTGCTTTTTATATTTTATGACTGTCTACACAGGATAGGAGGTGTGTCTGTGTAAAGGCAGTTTTGTTACAGCTTGCTCAACGTTGCCCGTCAGTTAGCTTGTTGGCGCGGTGCGCAGCGCTGGTTTACGCATCGTTTGGCTGTCAGCACGCATATTACACTCAGCTCAGCTATGGGCACACAGTTTCAGCATGTTAAACCACTGCTCACCTACGGGCAGATGCACTCAACTTGTTAAACTGTAGCTCAGCTATAGGCACATCTGAAATTTTTTATTATTTTATCTCACATTTCTTCAAAATAAATGGCCCATTTCATTACATTTTACATAAAATATAATTTTATATGTGTACATATATGTCAGGGACTTGTATCGTGCTTATTTCACTCAGAATATAAATTTATGTTGGGAGGCTTAAACCATGACTGCATGCTCTTCAGCCGACGTCTCTACCGCTATGCTATTGCTTCTTGCCTTACTTTGCAAATGTAGTTCTTATATGCTTTTCCACTGACTGCTAACTGTGGCTACGCTACGGGCACGCCTGCGCAAATGAGCGCACTCACGGGCAAACATCTTTACAATTTAAAGAAATATATAACATGTTCATTTATATATTTTATGTTCATAGTCTGTGGGGGCATGTGTTGTGTTGTGTTTATTCACATTTACACGGACTCTGTTGTGGGGGTTTACTTTCGGGACTTTTACTCTTCTGGGGGCGTGTCCGTTTGCAGGGCTCAGCATACAGACACGCCCCTACTGTCTTCCATGGACTGTGTAAGCCTTAGGTGTGATTCAGCATGCCCTCATGCATGTGCATGACATGCTGACGTCACACCGTTTAACTGCAGCCTCCGTGTAAGCCTTGTAACTCTTACACAGAGGCTTCGTGAATCCTGACCATTGACTTCATCAGAACAGTTAGAATTATTCACACTCCATTTAAATGATATCCAGCCAAACCTGATAGGAAACATAATATGTCAATCAATGCCAATTAAATTCCTAACAATTAGTAGCAAGAATAGTGTTACAAAATATTATTACATATAAAAACAAAGTTTTTGTTTATAAAACTTGGAACATATCTATGTATATATATATATATATATATATATATATATATATCAACATGAGTTAAAAGTCTAGCAAATTTTTATTATCCATCCAATGAATTATAAAAGTCATGCATATTAAAATGTAAAAATATCTTTATATTAAAAGGGTGGTTGGACTTTAGCTGACTTTTCTTTCAGTACAGGTGTGATTGAATCATTAAGACTTGGATGTATATTAGCTGCCAACTGTAGTTGCCACATCATTTCTTTTTTGTTTAATATATTTTTCCAGTCGCATCCCCTTAAATTAATCTGTACCTCATCTACAGTACCAAATTTAAAACCATGAAAATTGTCACATACCTTGCTATGTCTAAAGAGGGCGTTGGTTTCTTTTTTAGTTTTTATATCATATGAGTGTTCATATATCCTAGATTTCAATGCCCTCTCAATTTTACCTATATAAAAAGCAGTACAGGTATTGCACTTAGCAAGGTAAACTATTCTTTTTGTGCCACAATTACCCTTTTTAAAAAATAATTTACTACTCACATAGATAAAATAACAGATGGTTCTTGTAAAATAAATGTACACTGATTACACCTGCCACAAGCTTTAGTTCCCACTACTCCATTGTCTTCTATACTTGACTGGTTGCCTTCCAGTATAGTTTTCAAGTTTTTCCCGACTTTAGTCGAAAAAGTAGGTCTGTCCCCAACCATTTTGTAAATGTCATTATTAGCCTTGAATATATTCCAGTTCTTGTATAAAATATTTTTAATACCTTGGTAACAAGGACTAAATTGTATAACACATGCCTGGGTATAGTTGCGTGAATTAGTCTGAACGTTGGTATCCATAACACTAGGAACAGTGGTTTCTGCAAACTTCCTACCTAATAAAGGTTTATATTTTACACCCCAACCATCTGAAACTTCTTTAAGGGTGTTCACAACTAACTCAACCGGATAACCTCGGTCCAGGAACATAGATTTCAAAATGCAAAATTCTTGTTTCAGGTCCTCCTGATGTGAAGTCATCCTTGCTATTCTAATGGCCTGTTCCTTAACTATTCCCCTTTTATGGAAAAAAACGTATGGTAACTATCATAGTGTAAATAGGAATTTCAAAGAGTGTGTTTCTGAAAAACCCTGGACCTAAAGCAGTTAGAATCCTTAATAATAAGTGTGTCCAAGTAATTCATTTCCACAGGGTCAAAGCGATAAGTAAACTTGAAAAAATTGGTACTGTTGTTCAAATATTCTATAAACCTGGGAATATTTTCTATTTCCCCCTTCCACAGGATAAAAATATCATCCAGGTATCTATTGTAAGAAAGAATATCTTTATAAAAATTACTTTTGAAGACGTGTTCTAATTCCCAGCCCAACATAACCAGATTAGCATATACAGGGGCACAGGCCACACTCATAGCTACTCCTATTTGTTGATAATATTGACCCTCAAAGTATATATAATTATGTTCTAAAATAAGGGTCATGATCTCACAAACTAACTTAATTCTGTCCTGGTTAAGAGTAGAACAAGAATAAAGAACTTCTTCAAAGTATTTTAAACCTTCGTCCTTGGGTATACTAGGAAACAAGTCTTGAACATCAATGGTAAGGAAAACTATATCTTTGGACCATAACTCAGGAGTAATTTTAGCTAAAAAATCCCAAGAATCCTTCACTAAGTGAGAAACACTATCCAGCACATGTTTAACCATCCTATCTATAAACACTGCCAAATTGTGTGTTTTAGACCCATTGCCTGACAGTATGGGTCTAAAAGACGGATGGTTAACATGTTTATGCACTTTGGGGATACCAAAGATGGCAGGCACTCTAGGATATTTATTGGTCAAAAAATTATGTGTGTCCAAATCTATTCTGTTTTCCAACACATATTCTTCTAAAAAATTATCTATCCTTCGGTAAGGAATGTGTATTTGATTTATGGACACCTGCAAATACTTGTCCTCACAAAAAAGTATAGATTGCATAACATTAGTGTAATCTTCGGAGTTGTATACTACAATTCCCCCTCCTTTGTCAGGGAACTAAAGCTTATGGCAGGTGTAATCGGTGTAAATTTATTTTACAAGAACCATCTGTTATTTTATCTATGTGAGTAGCAAATTATTTTTTAAAAAGGGTAATTGTGGCACAAAAAGAATAGTTTACCTTGCTAACTGCAATACCTGTACTGCTTTTTATATAGGTAAAACTGAGAGGGCATTGAAATCTAGGATATATGAACCCTCGTATGATATAAAAACTAAAAAAGAAACCAATAGACATAGCAAGGTATGTGACAATTTTCATGGTTTTAAATTTGGTATTGTAGATGAGGTACAGATTAATTTAAGGGGGTGCAATTGGAAAATATATTAAACAAAAAAGAAATGATGTGGCAACTACGGTTGGCAGCTAATACACATCCAGGTCTTAATGATTTTGTTTCAATCACACCTGTATTGAAAGAATTATTGAAAGAAAAGGCAGCTGAAGTCTAAACACCACACATGTATATGTATGTATACATAAAACACTTATTTTATAGTTGTCACCCCCTGCCATATCATTAAAAACATTCAGAAAACATAATTTTTGCGGGCTAAGCATATATGTAACACCACTGATAAATGTAAGATGGTATCTAAGGATATTGCTCAGAGATTCAGTCATAGAGGATGTTCATCGTGTTTCACTGTTGCAGTCATCACTGTAGGGTTCTCCCTGCCGGCAGGCAGTCCTCGGTCGACCAGAATCCCAAAGTCTGGGTCCGGCGTCAGCTGTTCAGCCATGCTCCCTGACGTCAGTGCGCCAGGAGTACAAAGCTGCCAGCCGACGCCATGTTCTCCAGTCTTTCTTGCCGTGCGGTGAAAGCAGTTCGCAAGTGCCGGTCGGCTGACTCCTGATAATTTTTTCCTGAACTTCAGTCCGAAGACTTATTCTTCTACTCAAAGCTAAGTACCCTGTTGGGGAAACTTTTTTCTTGCTCCAGTCCGATGTCTGAAAAAGTTAATAATTGTATTTCTTGTGGGAAGCAAATACCTCATAAGGATTTCCATTCTTACTGTATTCCTTGCTTAGGCCCTGATCACGACGTAGCTAGTTGTCGGTTTTGCGCTAGATTTAACCAATGTACAATTAAACGAAGGTACGATTTTGCTTTTCACTACTTTGGTAGACAATTTAATTAGAAAATGTCGTCGGATACGCTTCTGACTACCGGAGTTCACAAACGACGCAAGGATAAGGACAGGCCACCGAGGTCCAAAACAGACGACGCTTTACAAACAGAGCCAGCTTCTGGTTCAGCCTTCGGCAGTGAGGCGCTTTCGCAGCCCCTGTCGTCAGCCATTTCCGAACCGATTGCCGAAACAGACTCCCACGAGGAGCCAACTAGGCCTTTGAGTATTTCAGCTGCAGGACCTTTGGACAATGCTCCCTTGGATGGGTCCGGAGCTGCTGTGCAGGTACCGGCTTCCGAGGGGGTTTTCAGGCCTACTCAGCTTCTGATAAAGGCAAAGCCAAAGACAAAGACTCCTTCCAAATCTAAGACACCAGGCCAAGCTTCTTCTGATCTGGGACCCAGATCACAGAAGCAGTTACTTAAAATGGTGGAGGACTTAATTACCATGATTAGGGGTTCACATCCCCCACCAGACAAAAGACCAAGGCAGGAATTGGACTGTGATTCTTCTGATCAGGCATCTATTTCTTCTGTGTCTTCCTCTGACCAGGATTATTCTTTCCCTCTTTATGAGGATTCTGATGCTGAGGAATCCATTCCTTCAGCTTCTCCCCCAGAGGATTTTTCATTTGGGGAAACTTTACATGAAATGAGGAAACATTTTCACTGGGAAGGAAAGGAGTACTCGGAATCTAAGAGAAGACTTAGGGATTTCCTTCTACTTCCCCAACATAGACCCCTGGCTATCCCCCCCATTTTAGATATTGTGAATGACTCCTTCTCTGAGGCTAATTTAACTCCTGACTCTTTTCCCCCAGCCCCTGCTAAGCCTGACAGATATTACAGGGTCCCTGATTCCCACCAGTTTCTATTCAAGAATCCTACTGCTGATCCTGAAACCATTTCTCAGGGCCCTAAGGGGGTTAAGGCCGCTTCTGCTAAAAACCCTATTCCTACTGATAAGGATTCCAGAGCTTTAGAGAGATGGGGCAAAAAAGTGTACACTTCTGCAACGTTATCAATTAGAGCTTTAAACTGTCAATTTCATATGCTAAAATACCAGCAATTTCTTCTGTCTGTTATGAAACAAAAACTAGCTTCTATTTCTACATGTGCAGACAATAAGGAATTACATGATTTGATGCATACCACTGAACAAGTGGGGAAGCATGGTTTACACTGTGGTTTTGATGCCTTGGAGGCTTCTTGCAGGGCTGCTGCCTCTGGCACAGTCATTAGGAGGCATGCTTGGTTAAAGGAACAAAATTTACCAGATCAAGTGAAAGCAAAGTTACTGGATGCTCCTGTTCAGCATAATGTTTTGTTTGGATCTAAGGCTGAGGAAGTGATAAAGAAAATGGAGGATAAGGCAAAATCCATGCAAATGGTTAAGGATTTCTTACAAGTACAGCCCCCCAGATTTAGTAGGAATTGGCCAACAAAAAACTGGTCCTTTCCCCACTCAGACAGGCCTCAGAGGGGTAGATATAGATGCTCCAGAGGAAGGCCCCAAGCACAGACCCCCTACAGACCTAGACAGTGGACTGCTTCCACCCCCAGGGGTGGAGAGGACAGGCCACAAACCCATAGAAAGCAGACTCAATGACTCCCCCTGCTGGGCTGCAGGAACTTCTTACCTGGAAGCCCCACTCGGAGGAAAACTCTCTCTATTTCACCAAAATTGGACTTGCATAACCCAAGACAAGTGGGTTCTGGATGTAGTTTCAAGAGGTTGCAAATTCCACTTTGATACCCTACCAAGATCAAACGGTTGGCCAGACCTACCAAAACACCAACGGTCAGAGGCCTTAAACCAGGTGGATAACCTCAGGTCTATGAGGGCCATAAAACGGGTTCCACTTACAGAAATGGGGCAAGGATTTTACTCAAGGCTTTTTCTAGTTCCCAGAAAGCAAAATTCATGGAGACCCATCCTGGAACTGTCTCTCTTGAACACTTACCTGGAGATACCAAAATTCAAGATGCTTACACTGCAGCAACTACTGCCTATGTTGAGCAAAAATGCTTGGATGGTAACATTGGATTTAAAGGAGGCATACCTACACATTCCTATCAGACAGGAGTGCAGAAAATACCTCAGGTTCAAGGCCGGCTCGAATCATTATCAATTCTCTGCGCTGCCCTTTGTATTGTCTACTGTGCTCGGGGTCTTCACCAAATGCCTGGCACCAGTAGTAGCTTTTTGCAGACTCAAGGGGATTCAAATCTACCCTTATCTGGATGACTGTCTCATTCAAGCAGACATCAAGGATGTCTTACTCCAGCATCTAGAATTTGTTCAGAATCTTCTCAAGTTCCTGGGATTCACTGTGAACATAAAAAAGTCAAATTTGACACCCTCACAACAGATAACTTTTTTGGGTACTCTTCTAAACACACCAACCCAGATGGCATTTCTGACATCCAAAAAACAGTTACAGCCTCAACTTTCAAAACCTTAGCCTCACTAGCCCAGCTGACGGCAAGGAAATTCCTACAGGCTTTGGGTTACATGGCCTCTTGCATCCTCCTCATACCATATGCAAGACTACATATGAGGAAAATACAGTGGTACCTAAAAAGTGTATGGTCCCAACACCAACACAGTCTAGACACACAGATTACCGTCCTGCCTTGTCTACAAAAGGAATTCCTTTGGTGGACCAAGGCATGCCTTCACAACAAAGGGAAAGCCTTTAGTCTGCCTCCGGCCAACCAGATACTAACTACGGATGCCTCGGACTACGCATGGGGAGCCCACTTGCAGGGAAAATGTCTGCAAGGTTTTTGGACAAAGGATCAGAAGCATCTGCATATCAATCTAAAAGAGATGTTAGCTGTTCAGAATGCTCTCTTGGCCTTCAGGGATCTTCTACAACCAGGACAACTCCTGATACGGACAGACAACACCACAGTTATGTGGTACATAAACAAGCAAGGGGGGGTCACACTCCTACCCCCTTTGCAGACTAGCCATGACTCTATGGAACACAGCTCAAGCTTGCAAAGTGGACCTACAAGCTCAGTTCCTACCAGGAAAACAAAATATACTGGCAGACAGCCTGAGCAGGAACCTGTCAGACCCTCACGAATGGATGCTGGACACCCAAATATTCAAGATGATTACAGCAGTCTGGGGCTGCCCGCACATAGATCTTTTTGCATCCCCCCCCTCAACCATCAATTACAGATTTTCTGCACAAGGACATTCCACAAGTCAGCATGGAAAGTGGATGCACTTTCATTCAGTTGGCGAAACCTCTCGGGATATGCCTTTCCACCACTACCTCTTCTTCCAAGGGTGTTATTAAAGCTCAAACAGGACAAGTCCAAGATGATGATTTTACTGGCCCCAAATTGGCCTCGACAATTTTGGTACCCAACTCTGATGAATCTTTCCCAGGGCCCCCCTTGGGTTTTACCTCAGACTCCAAATCTTTTGTCCCAACACCAGGGTCAGGTTCTGCACTCTCATGTCAAAACTCTCAGCCTTGCAGCCTGGCAAATTCAGGATCTTTGATTAATCCTCCCCTTCCCAAACAGGTTATGGATGTTATTTTAGAGGCTAGATGCCCTAGCACCAGAAAATCTTATGCAGGAAATCTTATGCAGGAAAATGGAAAAGATTTTGCACTTGGATGCATGATCAAAATTCGGATACTCTCACTCCTAATATCCCTCTGATTTTACTATACCTGACAGACATGCTTCATAAGGGTTTATCCTTCTCTTCCATAAAGATACATGCCTCAGCTATCTCTGCACATTACAATATAGACCCTCCAATTTTTTTCCCATCCACTCTTGAGACAATTTCTCAGAGGAGCTAAAAATCTCAGGCCCCCAATATCACCACCCATCCCTCCCTGGGATCTCAACTATGTTCTGGAAAAACTCACTCTACCTCCTTTTGAGCCTGCTGCAACATCTGACATCAAGTTCTTATCATGGAAGACAGCTATTCTGCTAGCTTTAACTTCAGCCAGGAGAGTTTCTGAGTTGCAAGCTCTCATGGCTGTGGAACCTTATATTATTTTTCACCAAGATAGGGTGTCTTTAAGGACTAATCCTACTTTCATGCCTAAAGTGGTTTCCAAAGTGGCTTTAAATCAAACTATCCACCTGCCAACCTTTTACTCGAATCCACAAAATAAGGGGGAAAGGATCTTGCATTCCTTGGATGTACACAGACAACTTAGTTTTTACCTGGATAGAACCAAGAATATCAGGAAAACAGAACAATTGTTTGTTTTTTATGCTTCAAATTCCCAAGGCAAAGCCATTTCAAAACAGACTATTTCTAAATGGATTGCTCATGGAATCAGATTTTGTTACACTCACCATGGAAACAGAAAAAACAAAACCACACCACGCTGTGAGCCTCCAGAGAAAACAGTCAAAAATATGGAGAAGAAACACTGGTATGCTCACCACAGCAAAAATTCCAAGCTGAAAGCTGGTATGAAATGCACAGTCCATCGCTTCAAAAGTTAAAATCTCTTTATTAGAACACTGCAGACACAAAAGGATAAGCGCTTTCGCGTGCTGTAACACACGCTTCTTCAGATCTATTTAGTCAAAAAACAGGGAGTTTATATACACTAGATGGAGTTCAATCAAGCATTTGATGCACATCAATTAAACAATTAAAGAAGCATCCAGTTTTAAAGACACAAGTGCTTGTCCAACTGTCTATGGATTCATTACTATATAAAATTTAAAACGCACTAAAAACTATTTAGCACATAAAAACTCACTACCACTGGGTTGAAACTAAAAAGAGAAAAAATGCATACATATAACCTTCCAGATGTATGGAACAACAATAACTATACATAAACATCTAGAATATATTGCAAGCACATACAATGCAAGCCTAAACATTAAACCCAATAAATAAAACCACAAACCAGCATTAAAACATAGTTAATATGAAAAATGTAAAAACTATCTATTTTTCAGGACAGGTTTAATAGAAACATAATTGTTAATGCCTGGGGGTAGGTGGGCCCTTAATCTAAAAATCCACTGCAGTTCAACATTCTCTAATAGGTTCATATGATCACCCCCTCTACTGCTACACTTAACTATTTGTAGGACTCTGAATTTGAAGGAATGATCAGGATAGGTTATAAGATGTCTTGCCAATGCATTCTGTTCCCTATGCTGTTTAATATCATACAGATGGTTGTACATTCTTTGTTTCAACTTTCTCTTAGTGAGTCCTACATAGAATGCCTGACAAGTGTTACATGTTGCTAAGTATATAACGCTTTCCGTGTCACAGGAGGCATAAAACCTGGGCGTAAATGTATATTTAAACTGGGGATGCATAAACACCTGATCGTCAGTTATATATCTACACATATTACACTTCCTACATGGGTATGTGCCTAACTTACAGGCGATGTTCAATACAGGATCAATGTCTACCTTAGGGTTATGGCACAACAATCTTTTTATGTTCTTATGATTTCTATAGGCAAATTTAGGTTTATCACCCACTAACTTCCTAGTCTGATCATCTACAGTCAATAACATCCAGTTATTGCATATGATGTTTTTCAATGATTTATTATCATTAGTGTAAGTAATTGTGATCCTAGCATCATCTCTAATGTCTTTGACCATTTTCTTCGAGTGACGACTATATGTGTTGCTGGGTACAATGGGTCTATCCTCATTCAAAACTTCAGATCTAATCCTCGTCACCAAATTGAAGTCATAGCCCCTTTGCAAGAATAGGTCTTCCATTCGATCTGCTTCCTTATGTCTATCTAGTTGATTCTTACATAACCTTGCTATCCTTGTAAACTGGCTTCTCACAATCCCAGGAAACGTATGCCTAGGGTGCATACTGTTGAATAATAAAAGCGTATTTTTCCAACATTCCTTCCTGTATAAAGTTGACATTAACCTGCCTCCTTGTATGGACAAAGTAATATCCAGAAAATTAATCTCTGTATGAGAAGTCTCTAGTGTAAATCTAAGAAAATCACTAGTACTCTCAAGATACATAAGGAAATCTATAAACTCACATTTGGACCCATCCCATACAATTAGTATGTCATCTACAAATCTCCTGTAGATGACTACTTTCTAAATGAATCATGGTTGAACATGTGTTGTGTCTCCCAGTGATGCACCACCAGATTGGCATAGGTGTTGGCACACGAGGTGCCCATTGCCACTCCCATTTCTGGTGGTAAATCAAACCTTTAAAAGAAAATACATTGTAAGACAACACTAGGTCCAAAAGTTGACAGATGAGGATCTGTTTATCATTACTGAATGTGGTATTTGTAAGCATAAGTTCCCTTATGGCTTGTATTCCTGCCTCATTAGGGATACAAGTAAAAAGGTTTTTCACATCGAGGGTAATTAATAAGTGCCTTCCTATCTCAAGAGCTATGTCAGAGTCTTCTAAAGCCTCTAACAGCTGGTAGGTGTCCTTCAAAATGGTAGATATGTTGACCACTATGGGTCGAAGGGTCCTCTCCAAGAAGACAGAGATGTTGTCTGTAGCCCATCCATCCAGTGAAACAATCGGGCGCATGGGTGGAGGGTGGATGTTTTTGTGCATCTTGGGAAGGCCCTTAATCATAGGTACACACACATGTTCTTTATGAAAATAATCAAATAAATCCTTGCTAAATTGCTTACACATTAACATGTCAAACAAACAATCATCTATCACTTTATGGAACTCCTGTAGAACTTCCATAGATATTAGCACATAAGTTTTATCATCACTAAGCATTTCTAACATGAGAGAAACATAATGGTCAGTGTCAAACAGTACCAATTCCCCACCTTTATCAACAGGCCTGATACATATTGATTCACTTTCTGTCAACAATTTCAATGATGACCGTTCATTGGTACTCATATTGTAATAATTGCATTTCTTTTTGTTACTATAAAAGTATTCATAAAGATCATTCTCACAAAGCCTGACAAAACACTCTATGTGAGTAGGAAGGGGGGGTGAAAAGACACTTTTAGCTTTAAAAGATCGAACATCATTATGCATGCTAGAAATAGAACTCTCATTACTGTCAAACATTAACTTCAATGCTACATTTCTCGCAAAAAGTCTAATGTCCACAAATAATTCATGTAAATTGCTCCCCTGGGATGGTATGAACGTGAGCCCTTTGTTCAAGAGAGATACATCCGAAGGAGACAGTACTAACCTGGATAAATTAAAAATAGACAATCTATTGCTTGCGACGTTGTCTGTACTGAAACCCCTCTTCGGAATGTTTTCTTTTCCTTTTGTCCCAGCTGTTTAAACACCCTCTGCTTACTCCAATTTTCTTTATGGGGTAAGGTAAAAAACGCTGGTTAGTGTCCTCCTTATAAGGCAGAGTTTTAGGTATAGCTCCAGCCTGTTGAAATATGGCTAATTTCTTATAGGCTTCCTGGTTGGGCAGCGGTGTGGATAGGGAGTTCTCACAGCCAACGCTGGGCATATCCTCTGGTGGTGTAGTAAAAACGGCATCAGAGCTACTGCTGGAGGCAAAATTCTCATGCTGGATGTCTGAGGATGAAGCGTGAATGGTTTCAGTAACTGTTACCTTATATTATTTTTCACCAAGATAGGGTGTCTTTAAGGACTAATCCTACTTTCATGCCTAAAGTGGTTTCCAAAGTGGCTTTAAATCAAACTATCCACCTGCCAACCTTTTTCTCGAATCCACAAAATAAGGGGGAAAGGATCTTGCATTCCTTGGATGTACACAGACAACTTAGTTTTTACCTGGATAGAACCAAGAATATCAGGAAAACAGAACAATTGTTTGTTTTTTATGCTTCAAATTCCCAAGGCAAAGCCATTTCAAAACAGACTATTTCTAAATGGATTGCTCATGGAATCAGATTTTGTTACACTCACCATGGAAAGCAAATTCCAGGAAAAATTAGGACTCACTCTACCTGAGCTGCTGCTACTTCAGCTGCCTTCCTCAGGGGAGTGCCCACCAAAGACATTTTGGAAGCTGCAACTTGGAGTTCAGTGCATACTTTCTCTAAGCACTATAATCTACCTCTTTACTCCAAGTCTAGGGCAGGCTTTGCTTCTGCAGTCTTGCAGGGCCTTCTAGCCACCCCCTCAACTTTATGACCACCTCCCATTTCTTCTGCTTTGGGATTCAACCCTACAGTGATGACTGCAACAGTGGAACACGATGAACATAGTACAGTTGTGTACACTTGCCATAAATGTAGATGTTCGAGTGTCGTCACTGTTGCAGTCTGGGTTACCCTCCCTCCTGTCCCCTCTTACTCTTTCATTTGTGTGGTCCTCTTCTTCACCCTTCTTCTGAGGTTTATTTGCAAAGGGTATGGGGTTTGACTCATTTTTGGACACCTGACATCTGGGGCAAGAAAAACTGGAGAACATGGCATCGGCTGGCAGCTTTGTACTCCTGGCGCACTGACGTCAGGGAGCATGGCTGAACAGCCGATGCTGGACCCAGACTTTGGGATTCTGGCTGACCGAAGACTGCCTGCCGGCAGGGAGAACCCTACAGTGATGATTGCAACAGTGAAGACACTCGAACATCTACATTTATGGTAAGTGTACACAACTGTACTTTATGATACCTGCAATATTCCTGTAGTGATGCAGCAACTTTAAGATTTATAGTGTAGTGAGACATTTGTATATAAACTCAACCAGCAAGGCTAATGCTAAAAATGTACAAGAGATTGTAGTTAAATACTTGGGTACCTAATTAACAAACTCAGTCTTAGCCAACTTAACCTGCAAAAGTAATTTCCACTATGAGAGGTAGCATTGTAGTCATTATAAATAAAAGAAACTCATCACAATATACGTGTCTTTTGCAGAATCAAACACTATTGTTCAGGACAAGCCCACAAGGCTGCAGCCAATGATTAACTCCTACCCAGTCTATGCTGTCCCAACCTTTGTACTACTCAGTGACAAATTCTAGAGCAGTGCTACAACAAAATACCAATATTTTCTTCCAGTCTCCCTAGCAGAACTCACCTGTACATTGCTACAGATAAAAACAACTAGATGAAATTTCCCATATGTCTTCCCTAATCTCACTGATGTTCTACTGTCCCAAAAGAGAAGTCTGCTGTAAAGTCAAATGCCTTGTCTACCACAACAAGACCTCAAAGCCTTGCACTCATGCCATGTGGCTAAAGTGTGGAACAAGAAACCACCTGCCCTCAGACAAACTCAAACTTAAAATAGTTTCAATAAA
Source organism: Protopterus annectens (assembly GCF_019279795.1). NCBI lineage: Eukaryota > Metazoa > Chordata > Ceratodontiformes > Protopteridae > Protopterus > Protopterus annectens. The sequence goes on along the minus strand of NC_056746.1, from coordinate 1,570,157,527 downwards.
ACTCTCCACACTCATCTCTTAACTCTAAAGTCTGCCCATGCTCTTCTTATCCTGGCTAATCACTTGTTTACCTTACTATTTCATTCCCTCATAACATACAGTTTATCCTGGTTTAGTAACTAGAATTGCTCTTTTCATAACTGTTGATGTGAATCCTTAACCTCTTCTTTCCTATACCCTTTATTGTACAGATTAGTAATGCAGTCACCCTCGCCCATTTTTTCACTCAGTCCTCTAGATTTTTGCACATTTTAGTATAGATCTCTGCCAACATTTAGCTGTTGATCTCTTTTGGTTCTTGTACTCCTGTTCCCTCTATTCTGCAACTGCTGTACCCTAACTACTTCTACTGCCCCCTTCTCTGACAACTGCTTCTTGTCACAATCACCTAGACACTTACTGTATGTTGAATATGTGATGAGTATATTTCAAATATTGTTTGTAAATACAAAAGGGTCTACTATAACCTCAGTATTTTTCCCATAAATATGTTTTTGGAACTTTTCATACATTCATAGGAGGTTACTATGCTAGCGGCCCTTGAGTACTTACAAGCCTAGCTGTTTTAATCCTGAGTTGCCTCAAGTGTCTTTGGTTAGATGGATGTAATTTGCAGAGTGAGTCTATGATAACACTGACTACTCCGGTCCATGAGGGACATGGGTGCCACCCCTGGGGTGAATTTTCAGTCTCCCATCCATTTGTCAGGTTGTGCTTGAATAGGGTTAGTGAGGAGCTCTGCATTACATTGAATTGTAAATTTACTCCAGAGTAGCAGTAGTCTCTGGGAGATGTATCTGTCTCTCCAGCATGTTCTGTTAATGTCACAGGGTAGGTTAAGATCCCTAGAGCAAGTGACTGTTGTGCCATTTGATATGTGGATGCAAAGCATATCCATCAGGGCAGGGTCAGACGATGTCCTGTAAGCCAGGCACAAGTCACCTGTCAGTAGTCTGTAAGATACAGAGCACAATGACAGGGCTTTCGGTCGATCCACATAAGTGATGGTTTGGAGGCACTGTATTTTCTTGATGAGAAACATGTGTGGTTTCTTCAGCTGCTCTAGGTGTCTGGTCAGGTACATGCAGAAGGGAGCATTGTAGTCTATTAATGGTCTGATGAGGGTGAAGTAGATCATTTCTTGTTCTTTCAGTTTTGTGCTTATACCATGCACTGGTTTGACAATCTGAACTCTAAGCATGTTTGAAAGTTTGACGGTGATGGAGAGAGAAAGAAAGTCTCGGTGTGGGATTTGTTTTACACAACTGAGACAGTTACTGACTTTCTCTGACTTCAGATAAAGGGTAGAAAAGGTTCCTCAATGGGGTACTTGGCTTTAGATGGTGTCTCACTCACTCTGGCAATGGACGACCGACGTACTCGCGAAAATGCATATGCTTCAGACTCCATGGCAAGAAAGGCTGATGTCATGATGTCGGCTGCCTCCTTTTATAGCCCTGATGACTTGACGTCAGCCTCTGCACCTATTCAGCCAATGCAGGAGGGAAATCCTTTACTCTGGTATTCTGGCTGGCCAAGGGCTACTCAGCAGGGATAACCCACAAGTGATGACTGCAACAGTGAATACACTCAAACATCTACATTTATGGTAAGCATAAGCAACTGTACTTTCTCGGGTCTGGTGAATTTTCTCTTTCCCTGAGAAGTGTGCCATCTTGCAGTTAGTGTATGTAATTAGCAGGGGTGTGGGGACCGCAACCCCCCACCCATATGGGGGTGCAGGGTGGCTTGCTCCCTGCAAAAAAAAAAATGTTTTATTTTATTTAAAAGTTTTTGCATGCACAAAGGTTCACATAGTAGAGTGTCAACATGCAAAATGTCAATCATTTGGTGTCAACATTATGCATGTCAATGTTACTGCTGTTCGACAATGGTAATGTATTTTGAATAATCCCTCATAAAACTGAGTGGCAGAAAACTTGTTGAAAAACTAAGTCATTAATAACCATTATAGAAAGAAAACAAATCAAAAATAGTGATTGTAAATATAAATAAATGCATTACATTTGCCTTCACCAACACATAGTAAAAAAAAATGGCTTTTAACACTCCCAAAACTAAATGAAACTACCTCTAGGATTGCACAACCACTGAGACAGGGAAATACATGAATTAGGTTACAGTCAACCTATTGACATTTGACTGCATCATAATTCAAATCAAATCATAACTCAACTGCCTTTACAACTGACATTTCACACAAAAGATGACATGCAATAAAAGTGTCTGCATATATATATATATATATATATATATATATATAGAGAGAGAAAGAATCCTTTTATTGACAAAAAACAGTAAAATAAAATAATTATTTTATTATTTTGGTCAAGAAAAGGATATTGCAATGGCGTTGTTTGTGTTACTTTGTATTTTTTACACTGAAGTGGATTCCTTTGATTCCTGGTGTGTGTGTGTGTGTGTGTGTGTGTGTGTGTGTGTGTGTATATATATATATATATATATATATATATATATATATATATATATATATATATATATATATATATATATATATATGTATATATATATATATATATATACATGGGTCTATTTTGCTTGGCTGAAAGCCCATATACTCAAATGTAATTGTTGAAAGATGAAAATAACAAAGACTAAAATCCAAAACTGCACAGTTTTTCCCAAAGCAAGTAAACACTTGCCTAATGTGGGGGTAATGTGATCCCGGAGTTAGTATATATAGCTGAGGGGTGAGGGGGCATAGCTCCCCACCTAGGTGGGTTTCAGATACTACAGTGTATTTTTGTGAAGATTTGGGCAAGTGTTTAATTGCCCTGGGAAAAATGCACAGTTTAGGATTTTAGTTTTTGTTATTTTTGTCTCATACATATATATATATATATATATATATATATATATATATATGTGTATACATACATATATATATATATATATATATATATATATATATATATATATATATATATATATATGTATGTATGTATATGTATATGTATATATATGTATACACACACACACACACACACACACACACACACACACAATGGATTGCTGAGTAGCAACAAATTGCTGATAGCAACAAATTGAAATATATGACTGTGGGCATTATTTATACCTCATTCATCTGAAATTATGCTGGGAAACTGTTCACTAATAGCTAAATTCTAACTACCACTAGTTTGTAAATGTCCATTATTTGTTCTTCCAATTAAAATATTCATAAATATATTTATGTATATGTCTGAGGCAGTGTGTGCTCTTGGAAGCATTGTTGAACAATATTTTATAGGCCCAGTCAGCACAAAAGTTTTGGAAGTCTCAAAAACAGAAATCAGAAGGTCAGTATTTGAGATCCTCCAGGGAGTTCAATTTCCACACTTAACCATGTTAGTGTGATTAGCAGTGGTCCTCACTGAGTACCTGGTCATGGGCAGCATAAATGTTAATGGCCACGAAAAAGGGCACAGAGGCTCAAGTACACAATATAAACATTAGCTGTTGGATGTACTCAAACCCCACAAGTGAGCATGTGTGGTCAGAATAGTAGAAGGCAAGGGCAACATTAATGAAAGAACTAGGTAAGGGAAGGTAAATGGAGAAACTGTACTCAGCGATAATGGGTTTAGCTCACAAACAAGAAGCAAGGAAAACTAAACCGGGAAACTGTGCTTAGATAATAAATATGATTAGTGCACAAAGAGCATTTTTACATAAATTATGTATATTTATTTAAATAATTAATCCTGTTCACTTTAGTGACCCATATACATAAGTAAAACTGGAAATATTGACAAAGGATGTGAGAGGGATACAAAGTTATAGTGTTAACAAAAGTGGAGTATATGCGATAAATGTTTGCAAACTGTTGAGGTGAGATAACAGCAAGCATAATAGATACATTAGGGTATAATTGCATATACTGCAGTTCTTGCAAGTCAGATGCGTATCCAGAAAGTTATCTGTTGTAATCGACAGTATGCTGTATTTAGCACTTAATTATGTATAAAGAAAAATAATTGAACCCTACAGCTGTTGTACAATGCACTTCAGAAAGGGACATTTCTTTACATTTATTCTTACTTGTAAACAGTAGTACGGGTATTGTACATTTAAACATGCATTACCCAAGCACGTGTTATAATACAGTCATAAAACCTAAATGAATGATTGCCACTATATATGTTCTCTGGCATGCTCAGTAATATTTACGTTACTCACATGATTGTATTGAGAATGCCTAGCTACACATGTATGGCAGGTGTATGGATGAAGTCTGCCATTGGAGAGTATATTATAGCAGTGATCAAAGGTAAGAAATTACATCCGCATGACTGATATTAGAACATACATGCAAGTTAAAGAACTGTAAGGCTGTCACTGCCATATGTGTGATGGAAACAATACAGCTTGTTGTTAGGGCAGTGTTTACACACCTGTGACAATGTGGAAATATTGAGAAGAATCACAGACATCCATGCAGTCATTCCAGTAATAGTATTAAATGATGAAAAAAGCATTTTTTAAGCAATCTGCATGTCATTGGTAAAATGTTAGTGACTGTGCATACTGTGTATGTATGTAGCAACATACAAAAACCTGATACATATACAAATATGTCAGATTGACCAGGATATAAACAGAATAATGATCTAATATACATATTGCCTTTTGTCTAACTATAGCAGATATGACATACATACATGTAAAATGAGTAATTCTAATGTGCCATATGGAAAAATGCACATAAATCAAGGTACAAGTCAAGTGTAATCTGTACCCTGACAAGTGGGTTTTGTTTCTGAATGTCATGTGTATCAACATGCATTGGATGTATTTTTGTGTTGCATCACAAATGGACAGGTATCCCACACAAGGGATGGGCAAAATAAAAGTCTATGCCAGCATTATGCCATTAGTGCATCAGCTAATGGGCAAGTGTAGTAAATGTCAGGTTACAATTACTTGTGACAATGATGCATTTAGGTTAGTGTAATCAATGATATGAGATGTCCTTCCTGATGTGTCACACCAGACATACTGACTTGAAGTAAGTGTATTCAAGTACAGATGTGAATGCACTATATTTTAATTGGTATGTAGCATGAATGGGCCTTAGTAAACAATAGTAAGAACTGTATGACACACCAGTATCATGTAACACACCCAGATGAAGCTTTAATGTGTATTACTAAGTGACCCATTCGCAGGAAGTCTTGACAAAGAACAAATATTTGTTGACATTCGTTACTTCTAGGAATCTTTGTCAAATGACTAGCATTTACTACATAATTATACTGGCCATGCTCACAGGAAATTACAACAAAGACTACCATGACATCAACTAAGTAAAACAAACACATAAATAATATAACACAGCCCCACTCACACTTTCTGATGATTTTGTAGCATGCAACACATTAAGAACTGTCCTATAAGCCCCCATGTCCTATAAAGCCCTAGAGTTTGAACAAAAAATTACAGTAGTATGTCTTTGTATGAAGACATGCAATATAGATCACTGTTATTTAGAAAACAAATAATGCCTTTGAGCACTCACTGACATACTCAGCATTTGCATCTTAATGGTAAGAAAAAAGCAAACTCCACAACGCTGAGTAACTTTAATGAGCAAAAATAAGAAACAAAGCTTTCGGATAAGAAATCCTTCAGTGTTTATAAAAAATTCAAAAAACAATCATCGTTTTAAATAATAACAAACTCATCACAAGACAGTCAAACCTATCGTAAAGAATCAATTAAAATTACAATTAAAATTTAAAACCAAAGATACCTAAAACAATAACAAAAATATTTTTGTTCTATATATTTATTTTATTTGCTGTTTAATTTCCAAAACTGGTTTTAGTGTCACTTGCTTATTTAAGCCCAGATATGTATTAGCTTGTAAACGAAAAATCCATTCATATTCCTTTGTGCCCAACCTATTCACTAAGTCACCGTGTCTAATGTTTGAGAACAAAATGTCTATCAGTTTCATTTTAGAGTTATCTGCATATACATGTTATAGAAATCAGCATTAACTGCATGTGCTACAGCAGCACTCAGACCTCAAGAATCCCAGAACACCTATTTGACTACCACGAAATCCCCAATGTATTGAAAGGTGTTTGTCCAACATAAAAATGGGTAGAAATAACTTGATGCAGTGGTGTTTGTGTCATGTCAGTGCACTCACATAATATTGTCCTTTTCTGGAATTGAACAGCTGCCTGTGTATGTCCACATGAAAATGAAGTGCATATTAATCACATGTACCACAGTGTAAGCCTTACGACAAGTGTGACACACCACTTGTGTGAAGTCATTACATCATCACATTGCATTGCAAACCAGTTGTCTGAGTTAAAAGAGATCAAGGAGATCCCTCCCACTGCAACTGTACAGATTACAGCCATGGTGGATGCCATCCATGCACACAGTGATTATAGTCTCACACAGCTCATTTTGAACAGCTATGTATGTGACCACATGAAGCTACATGATATTGTGTAGACTGAAAGTGGCACAGAAGATGTCACTGCAGTTTGTGAAATATTTGTGTATTTGAAGGCATTACATCATCATTATATTGCTACAAGGCATATGTGTGCCTGTAATTTGGTTAAAAGAGTGGTGTGATTTGTTGTTGTCACAAAACATTGGTTGATGCTAGGTATACCCAAACACACAAGGTGCATAATGCATTTGTCTGTGTGATGATAGAATCACAATCATGCACAATGTGTAGATAATCATGGATTTGAACTCATGACTTTCTAAGACAACAACCTACAGAATGTTGTCATATTTCCTCATGCTACAGAAGCAGGCTTACTAACTTTAGTAAAGGCAAATTTCAGCAAATTATATGATCACTGTTAAGCAAAGCATTTGTCTGTGAAAATGGATAGAAAGCATTGAAAGAGGGTTCCCCAGCTATTCATATACACATCACGTATGTTGGTGACAACATTGTTATCTACCTGTATATTTAAACTCATACTAACACAACTGAGACTAAGTTTAGAGTAATGTCTGGTATGGAACCATCTACTAAACTAAAATCACAAGCTGGAGAACATTGTATGAATCACAAGGGCCACATGAAATGTTTGACATCTGTGACAGTGCACATGTGAATGGATTATATCACCATTGTTGAATAAGGTGATGTTTCTGCTAAAAGGAAGGAAAGTATATGTAGTTGAACCCTTTTTTACAAAGCATGAGAGAGAAATGTATACTGCTGTATCCAAACCACCTACTAATCCAAGGTACACAATCTAGAGAACACAGTAGAAATGGCTACAGCCACAGAATTTGGATTTTAGTAAAGACAAAGTGTGTATTTGAAAGGATGACCATTGTGTTACATGGAATGTGTTTTGGCTAAAAAAATAACAGACTGATGAGAGTAGTCTCCCAGTGTAAACAAATCTTGTAAGTGGAAGCCTATACAACTGATTTTCTGATGCAGCTAAGCTGATTTGACAATAAAAACACATAACATTATTCATGTAATTCTGGATTCAAGCCACTTACCTATCTAGTTGCACAGTCTGGAAAATTCAGTATCAAATGCAAGCACCATAGGAAATGTTTGACTTCTACAGTGAGAAAGTGCACTTTTGAAAGGATGACCTTATTTGTGTGTTGCAGAGAAGATGTTTGGGGTAAAAGTGAGATAAAGTGACGGGGGATGTCCTTCTCAGTTTAACGACTTCTCCTGAGTGGAAGTGGACACAGCGCATCCGTTGTTGAAGTCATGCTTACTGGACACTAGAGCCACACACATAAATTCACCACTATTAGATTCAAACAACCTACCTATCTGGTTAAAATATAGAAAATACAGTAGCTAATGCAAGCACCATAGGAGAGGATTGATTTCTATTGTGAGAAAGTAATCTTTTGAAAGGATCATCAGTGTGTTGCAGAGGAGATCTTTGTGGTAAAACTGGGATGATGTGATGGGGAATCCTCTCCCTGAGTATTAATGCATTCAAGAGATATTTTAGTCAACCCAGTCCTAACCAGCTGTACAGATACAAACACACACACACACACACACACACACACACACACACACACACACACACACACACACACACACACACACACACAAACACACACACATGATGCTCAGGCAGTGCTGTATTCAAACATCTACCTATCTATTTACACAATGTAGAGAACACATTATTAACTGCAAGAGCCAAAGGAGAAACCTAGCTTTAAATGTGTGACAATGCACATTTGTAAGGATTACCACATCAGTTTGTTGCAAAGAAGCTAGGGTGCATCACAGGTTTGGGTGAAAAGGCATGTGTGTTAGCAGGCAGAAGTAACAGCAAGGTGCTAATCACAGGTAATTACATACTGCTCATATATCTCATTTATGCTGTCATTCATGTAAATTGCAGTAATGAGTGTGACATGTACCTGTTTTACTGTTTTGTGTTTTTATAGCAATCACACTTTTGAAACAGTGGACTGACAATCAAGCATTCATGACTGTTCAGCTTGGGATGATTGTATACAAACACTAATTTGTTGCATCATTATCAATGACATTTATTCAGTGCTGCACATTGCACAGTGTAAATACAAACAGACGGGTCAATAATATAACAATGCACTGCAGTAAACCACTGCCGAAGTACATGTGAAAAGGTCCCACGCCGTCACACATCATTTCCAAGTGTAAGTGTTGGGAGTAGTACAGACGACTGTACAGAATGGAGTGTTCAGTAAACATCACAGTGAAATCCACATATCTTGAGTGCAACAGTCAATTACCACATACAGAAGTAATACAAACCACTAACAATACTTATCTTTTCAAACTCTCTTGCTGAAGCATACTGCTGACAAACTCATTTGCACTGCTGATGACACAATATTAGCACATGCATAATTACATTTTCAGGTATTTTACTTAGAATGAGAATTAACAGTGGTCAAAGGTGCTCCATGGCAAACTTTGCAGAAAAAAAAGGAATATTGACAAACAGGTCTGATTCTGATGAAATCAAACACAGATATGTGCTCTGTTAATGTTTTATATGTCAAGATTTACACATTTGTCACAATAAGTGCAGTACTCATATGAATTATACAGGTGTAGAGTTAATTGAACCAATACATCTTTAACAGATGTGTATGTGTCATAGGTAATATATGTCAGAATATGGACTGAAATTAAAATACGTTCATACTATCACCTTATGGGAGTATATTTGCAATATTGTCCAAATGTGCCTACTGTAGTATGCTTAACATGCAAATTCCTAACTGTAATGAATGTCCTGCAGTAATTTCTGGAAGATATGAGCATTTTACTAATGCTGGCGGAAACATGGGCTATGGAAACAGCATGGAGCAATCAACTGTATGTGCAGTATGCATCATAGCAGTACTTACAGTTACAGCATTCCATAATCAGCATATAATAACTGTCTCATTATAATGCCATCAGTCTTTCCTTACATAGGGAATGAGGCTAAGCACAGCAGCATGGAAGGCAGCAAACTAATGAACCTGAAAGCAAAAACTCACAAGAATTTGACATAAGCTGAGTACTGCCATTTCCCGTAAGTTGGAGGTGCTGCTCAGCACCAGGCACTGTGAAAATGCTGAGGGGAAAGAATGATAAGACAGGTGATAAGAGGGAATGATATGGAGGTAGGAATGCATACAAAGAGAATTGCTTATGGCATATTATTGCACATCATTGTGGTGTGTTACCCCATAGGAGTGTCATCATAATTATTCTGTCAGATTCAGTACATACAAAGGCAAAAAAATAATGAGTGACAAAAGCCAAAACTTAGGGACAATTTTTAAATACTACTCCTATAAACTTACAAAGTTGGAAGGATAATGCAGTTTCTGACCTATAAAAAGTCTGAAAGTCAAATGTATGGCATAACTTTAATAATGTCAATCCTCAATCAACTGCCAGAAATCCTCATATTTTACACCAGAAATTTAGATGCAGAAATGTGGATATCCTTTGAAATTCCAAACACTTTAGAGGTATTACTTTGTACATACCTCCTGACTGTTCAGAATTTTGCAGAAGTCCAGATTTTTACATCTTATTTTTGGTCTGTTCCTCATACAAGTTGTGTTTTTTCTGATAAATCACTGAGGATTGAAGTCACTAAATAATGACATGCATTTGTGTTTCAGACTTTATATCCTTCAGAAAATGCAAGCTAACACAAAAACCTGTTAATCTGAAACAATTCTAAGTTTGTAAGAGTAATTTTTAAAATCTGACCCTATTTTGGGGAATTTGACCCCCCTTCCCATTGTAGATTCTTGTGCTAAGAGGTTTAGAGATATAAATGTTTCCAGTAGGGGTAGGAGAGTGGACACATGATGAGGAGGACATAAGGAGGACAGCAGTGTGTTATTGACACATGTAGCACATAGTTACACATACTATTGATATGGAAAACATGATGAGGACATAAGAAGGACAGCAGTGAGTTAATAATGCATGTAGCACACAGTTATACACTTTCTACTAATAAGAAAAAAGATTAACAATTGTGTGACATACTACTGGATTCAAACCTTTGACAGCCTAATAAAAATAAGTGTACAAACTAGAAGATTAGCACAGGTCACCACATAAGAACTCATACATTATTGTGTTAAAATGAGATATTTTAAGGGACACTAACAATGGGTTGCAGAAAGGGAGGATGTTAGCATCAACCTTCATCACAGCAATATCAATTGTAACAGCCCTTAGAGTATACATGACACCCAACAGCATAATAGATGTGTAAAGTAACTGTATCACACTTTGGTACTTTCAGTATGTTTTGCTATTGTGCAGTGGGCTTAAGCATATCTGCATGGAAGTAACTGCAGCACTGTGGTCTAAGGCAAAAACACACATGATTTTGCCATAAGATGTGAACTGTCATTTACTGTCAATTGATATTGCTGCTCAATGCCAGGCATCATGCAAATGCTGAGGACTCAGACTGATAGCAATGAAAGAGGGTTGAAAGAAAGAGAGGGGGAAATGGAGGCAGGCAGAAGATGTTGCTGCTTACAGGCCATTTCTAGCCACATTTGTTGTATGTTACTCTTAGTTTTGTCATCATCATTCTGCCATGCTGTCTACAATAAAGTGTTGAAATTGGTAGCAAGTAGATAAAGGCCAGAAGTGGGATAGTGATGGGGTTAATAAAATATGTAACCAACAGTGACATACACAACATTCATGCAAAGGCAACCAATAAGACTGTAGACATACATATGGATTAGAACTCTTGATGTGTTCAAAGTAGCCTACAGAGCTGAGCATTATCTCAATACACCACCTGGGAACACCTACTTCATAAGGTTTAAATCACAGAATTAAAGGGACAGTGACAACATAGTGAAGCAAGGGATAATGTAGGCTTTAGGCTACATTACAGTGATGACAACTGTATTATCCCATAAGGTGGAAATGGCATTCAGCAGCCTAATAACAATGCAAGAGTAAAAAGTGATGATACAGAAGGGAGAACAGAGAGAGAGATGGAGACAGGAAGATAGATGTGAAAAGAGTTTTGTTTAGGGGACATATCTCACTTTCTTTATGGTAAGTTACTCAGATTTTTCCTCATAATTAATCTGATATATTCTGTCCAATAAAGTGTTTGCAAATGGGAACACGCTGGGGGTAGGAGAGTAGAAACAAGATTGACACATAAGCAGGATAGTATTGTTTTAATAAGCCTCCTTTAGGGGCAGTAACATTTTCACAAATGCTTAAATGCTCCACTGTTAAATGCTGTTCTCTGTCTCTTCCTTTTCTTACTTGGTTAATGGAAATAAAGATGTGTGTACTTACAGACATTATAGTGATATAAAATAGTATTAAATAAAAGTCTGCCATGCTTCTGGAACCAAATCCTTAACACTGTACAAAAACAGCCATCTATAGACATGTGAATTTTCACAATGCTTATTCATGATATCCAGAAGCCTAATAAATGTCAAAGTAGTGCCTTTACTCCGTATTCCTATAGCATAGTAAGTTTAAGCACATTTGTGCAAGGACTAGTGTGGGCGATGGCAAACACTCAGCAGTTTTTGCCATAGGATGTGAAATGCCATTCACCCACACTCAGCACTGGTGCATGATGGCAAGCTTCACGCAAATGTGCACAAGAATTGAAGGCTTTTTGTATGGACCATTTCTGGCCATGTGTATTGTGTTGATTCTATTTTTTTTTTGTGTAGATTAAACTTGTGAAAAAGGGGTTGATAGGACAGTGGTGAAAATGGGGGGAAAGCAGAAGGCAAGACACAGGGGGAAGAAAAGAGGAATGTGCAGGAAGGTGGTGGGACAGCACCATAGCTATCTATTACTTCACAACATAAATTTAGACTTGGAAACAGAATGTGATAAATTTGAGACAGTCACCACACCAGGGATGGGTGATAATAGCAGAATAATGCTGTATAGGCAGTTGGATCAAATCAAATGTGCCAAGAAGACAGACATAGATGTAGTGGAGATCTAGAATGTGTGACAGGCCCCATTTTTCTTTTTTGTTTGTAGTGACATAAAGGACTGTCGGGGAAATGTTCTTAGTAATAATAATGGTCAGGTAGGTAGGATATGTCAGGTAGCAGGCACAAACATACAAGACATACAAGACACACAGGGATGGTGATGGACAAGAAAGCTCTGGGGAACACCATGATTGGAGATAGGGGACACATCCCTGTCCAGCTTGAGCACAGTGAGAATCTAGCCCTCACCCTCAGAACTGTCATGAATGTCTCTTGTCTCAGTTTCCTGGGTCAGTGCTGGACATAGCATCCGATGTTCATGTTTCACTGTTGCAGTCATCACATTTGGGTTATCTGCCTTCAGGTTACCCTCGGCCGGCCTGAATACCAGAGTCTTTGGATTTCTGCCTCAGATGCTGTCACTTCTTCCATGGCATCAGGTCATCAGGGGTATAAAACATGCAGCTGATGTCATTACATTAGCCTTTCTTGCCGTGCGGTGCCCAAAGCAGAAGCAGTTCACAAGTGCCGGTCGGCCGACTCCTGAAATTTTCGTTTTCGATTTTCAGACCGGAAATCTTCAAAAACAAAGATAAGTACCCCGTTGGAGATATTTTTTTCTTGCTCTAACCGATGTCAGAAAAAATTAACAATTATCTTGCCTGTGGAAAGCAAATACCTCATAGAGAGTTTCATTCTTACTGCGTCACCTGTTTAGGCCCAGACCATGATGTCCCTCGCTGTTGGGTTTGTGCCTTGTTCAACACCCAAACTATTCATTGTCAGGCTATTTTTGTAGCTAAATACTTTTGTTCTCGATCTCCATACTCCAAAATGGCTTTGTTAAGCCATCAGATTACCAATCTTCCAAAAAAACATAAGGATAAAGACAGAGACAGATCGCATAGGTCCAAAACTGCCAACGATGCTTCCGTTAAGCTAGTCGCCAGTCCGCCGTTACTCAGTGAGGCGCTTTTGTAGCCCCTGATACCTGCTACTACAGATTAGCAGGCCTCTACTGAAACCCATTCAGACTCTGGTATGCTGCGAGATACTTCTTTGACTATAGAACCTGTGGATGTCTCTACCTTGGATGGGTCCGGAGCTGATGTGCAGGCACCAGCTTCTGAGGGTGTATTCAGGCCTACAGACTTTCATATTAAACCGACGGCATAATTTCCAACTAGAAGTACCGAATTCCTCAGGCCTAAAACTCACACTATGCCTAGAAAACCGATGACCAAACCACTGACTCAGGCCCATATGACTCAAAAACAAATGCTTTTAATGGCTGATTACCTTATTACCTTAATTAGGGGAAGCGAGCCTTCCCCGTCTAAGAGACCTAGAACTGATTTTCTTTCTGATTCTTCTGATCAGGATTCTGATATCTCTGCTCCTGCTGATTACCAGGATTTGTCTTATCTACTTATGAGGATTCTGATGCAGAGGATTCCATTCCCTCTGCTTCCCCTCCAGAATATTTTTCTTTTGGTGAAACCTTGCATACCCTTAGGGAGCATTTCTGCTGGGAAAGCCAGGACTATTCTGAGTCCAAAAAGAGACAGGAAATTCTTACACCTGCCTCAACACAGGCCTCTAGCTATCCCTCCTGTTCTGGCTATTGTAGATGATGTTTTCTTGGAATCTAGCCTTACCCCAGACACTTTACCTTCAGCTCCCAGATAACCTGATGGGTACTACAGAGTACCTGATTCTTGCAAGTTCCTCTTCAAGAATCCTACTGCGGATCCACAGACCATTTCCCAAGGACCAAAAGGCATTAAGGCTACTGCTGGCAAAAATCATACCCCTTCTGATAGAGATTATAGAGCCTTAGACAGATGGGGTAAGAAGATATACACTTCTGCTACTTTGGCCATTAGGGCTTTAAATTGCCAGTTTCATATGTTAAAGTATCAGCAACATATTATGGGACAACTTAAACAGAAAATGACGTTGATTCATGACTGTGATGAACACAAAGACTTGCAAGATTTAATGCATTTTGCAGAACAAGTTGGTAAACATACTTTGCAATGTGGTTTTGATGCTTTACAAGCATCTTGCAGGGCTGCTGTCACTGGGTCTGTACTTAGAAGGCATGCTTGGCTTAAGGAACAAAACTTGCCAGATCATGTTAAAGCTAAATTTCTGGATGCACCCTTAAACCAAGACTGCCTTTTTGGCAACAAGGCAGAGGAAGTCCTCAAAGGATGGAGGAAAAAGCTAAATCTATGCAAACTGTTAAAGATTTTCTACAAGTACAGCCTCCCAGATTCAGTAGGCATTGGCCTTCAAAGAACTGGTCCTTTCCAGTCCCTTCCAGGCCTTCTCAGTCCAAACCCAGGAACAGCAAACCACCAAGACTTCAGTGTCAGGCTATGCACAGATCTAAACAGTGGGGTGCTCCCACTTCCAAAACAGGGAGTAGTAAGCCACCCCCCCTATGGAAAAAATGGCACAATGACTTAACCTTAATCCTTTTACGCCCTGCTCAACTACTTGCTCCTTTGGGAGAAAAGCTTGCCCTGCATGCAGAAAACTGGGATCTCATTACCCAGGACAAATGGGTTTTGAACATAGTTTCCTGAGGATACAGATTCCACTCCCACACACTGCCAACCCCAAATGGTAGGCCAGACCTCCCCCCAAATCAGTGGGTGGAGGTCCAACAGCAGGTTCTCTCTGTTCTCTATATCAGGGCTATTCAACCTGTCCTAACAGAACTAAGGGGACAAGGTTTTTACTCAAGACTTTTTCTGGTACCCAGAAAAGAAAACTCCTGGCGTCCTGTCCTGGACCTCACTATTCTCAACCCCTTTCTGGAGGTTCCAAAATTCAGAATGCTAACTCTTCAACAGCTTCTTCCTATGCTAACCAAGAATGCCTGGCTGGCAACCCTAGACTTAAAGAAAACTTACCTGCACATCCCAATAAGAGAATCCTGCAGACAATACCTACATTTCAGGGTGGACTCCATGCACTTTCAGTTCTCTGCACTTCCCTTTGGCTTATCTACTGTGCCCAGGGTGTTCACAAAGTGTCTAGCTCCAGTCATTGCATTTTGCAGGCAGAGAAATATTAAAATTTACCCATATTTGGATAATTGTCTGATTCAGGCAGAAAGCCAGGACTTGCTATTACAACACCTGGCATTTGTAAAGAAATGTCTAACCTCACTGGGGTACACCATCAACGAAAAGAAATCTCACCTAGTACCCTGCCAACAGATTGTATTCCTGGGAGCAAGCTTGAACACAACTTCCCAGATGGCATTCTTCACTCCGGAGAAACAAGTTTATTTGACAACCTACTTCAAACTATTGGCCACAAAAACCCAGCTATATGCAAGGAAAATACTGCAAACTCTGGGGTGCATGGCCTCTTGCATTCTGTTAATTCCATATGCAAGACTGCATATGAGGAAACTTCAATGGTATCTAAAAAGTCTCTGATGCCAACATTCTCCGGACCTGGAAACAATTATTCCTATCATTCCTTGTCTAAGGACAGAGTTCCTTTGGTGGGCAGAGGCCTGCTACCACAACAAGGGACTCCCTTTCACTCTACCCCACCGCCCAAACCCTAACAACAGATGCATCAGGCTATACATGGGGGGCTCACATGGCAGGGCAGTGCATTCAGGGCAAATGGAACCTGAGACAGATGCACCTGCATATCAATCAAAAAGAAATGTTAGCTGTACAGAATACTCTGACAGCCTTCAAAGACCTTATTCTTCCAGGACAACTATTGGTAAAGACAGAAAACACCACAGTTATGTGGTACATAAACAAGCAGGGGGGAACCTACTCATACCCTCTCTGCTCTGGAGCACAGCTATGAGCTACCAAGTGCACCTGCAAGCTCAATTCCTGCCAGGCATGCTAAATTCACTGGCAGACGACTTAAGCAGAAATCTCATGGACCCACATGAATGGAAACTAGAACCCAAAATATTCAACCTCTTGAGGAACAAATGGGGGACCCCAGAGGTAGACCTGTTTGCCTCCTCTCAGAACTACCAATTGAACAGATTCTGCACTAGAACTCCCCACACTCAAGCTTAGAAACTGGATGCCCTGTCCTTTACCTGGGAAAGCCTCACGGTTTATGCCTTTCCCCCTCTGCCTCTCCACTCGGAGGTTCTACGAAAGATCAAACATGACAAGTCAAGGACAATACTGTTTGCATCGGACTGGCCACTCCAGCACTGGTACCCCCTCTTGCGCAGTCTGACACTGCTACAACCATGGCACCTGCCTCAGACCCCTTCCCTGCTGTCCCAGTAGGTGGGCTAGATTCTGCATCCTCAGCTTCAAACCCAGGGTCTATCCTTCTCATCAATTAAGATTCATGCCTCTGCCATTTTAGCACATTATAATACTGAGCTGCCCCTCTTCTCTCACCCCTTGCTAAAACAATTCCTTAGAGGCGCCAAAATGTAAGACCCTCTCCCCCCAGGAGATCTCCCACTCCAACCTGGGACCTTAACTTTATATTGGAAAAGCTCCCTCTTCCCCCCTTTGAGCCAGCTGCAATGGCAGAGTTGAAATTCCTTTCTTGGAAAACAGCCTTACTTCTAGCCATCACTTCAGCAAGAAGAGTGTCTGAATTACAGGCCCTTGTGGCAGTGGAACCCTTAATTATCTTCCATGCGGACAGGGTTTCCTTCAGGAATAATCTTTTCTTTATGCCCAAGGTGGTGTCTAGTGTGGCCCTAACAAGTCCATTAATTTGCCTACTTTTTTCCCTAATCCAAAAAACAAAGGGGAACGAATACTGCACTCTCTGGACATGCACAGACAACTCATATTCTATTTGGACAGGACTAAGCCTCTCAGAAAATCTGACCAGCTGCTAGTTGGCTTTGCTGCAGGGGCAGAGGGGAAGGCCATTTCAAAGCAAACCATTTCCAAATGGATAGCGAATTGCATTCATTTCTGCTACAAGCACCAATGAAAACCTACCCCACAGGGGATAAGATCACATTCCACCAGGGCTGCATCTACCTCTATGGCATTTGTCAGAGGAGTCCCTACCAGGGTCATCCTGGAAGCTGCTACCTGGAGCTCTGTACATACCTTCACCAAGCATTACCACCTACCTATCTTTTCTAAATCCAGAGTTGGATTTGACAAAGCAGTCTTACAGGGCTTAATAGCTGACCCTAATGCTCTTTAACTACCTCCTCCCTTCCTTAGCTTTGGGAATCAACCCAAATGTGATGACTGCAACAGTGAAACATGAAGAACATAATACAGTTGTTTACACTTACCATAAATGTAGATGTTCGAGTGTATTCACTGCTGCAGTCCTGGTTACCTTCCCTCCAGCCCCCTGATTTCTCTTGGCTCTACCTTTCCTTCTTGTTTGGTATATATATTTTTTTCATGTGTATTTGCTTTTTGATGGCGGTGTACCATACCATATAATTGCTTTCTATTGTGGGGGCACCTGACATCTGGGCCAAGAAAAACTGATGTAATGGCCTTGGCTGCATGTTTTATACCCCTGACGACCTGATGTTATGGAAGCAGCAATAGCATCTAATGCAGAAATCCGAAGACTCTGGTATTCAGGCCATCTGAGGGATACCAGCAGGCAGATAACCCTAATGTGATGACTGCAACAGTGAATACACTCGAACATCTACATTTATGGTAAGTGTACACAACTGTAGTTTTTGCAGTCTGATGCAGGACCTTTTCAACTCTGCTGCTTCAGGCACTGAGGTCCCCCTGCCATTATGTCTTCTACCAACCTTGTCAGCTCCTGATGAGTGAGAAAGTCACTACCTCCAGTACTATTCCTCCCAGCTGGTAGCACTGCGTCAGAAGTTAGCAAAGAGCTACCTGATGCAGTTAGAGCAGGAGATGTGTAGGCAGCACTGACAGGTTGTGTCTGGGCTGCCTGTGGTGGTGCTGCTGCAGCCTCCTGTGGAGGTATGGTGGGCCAAACCTCAGTAGTTGGTGTAGCTCCCTGTGTTGATGGCCATTTGGGTTGCAGCAACAATATATCCAAAACAAAAAAAAGAGAAATTGATAGGATTGGAGAGACAAAACAGAGAGTATAACATCAATGCCATGTCACATTATTATTTAAGTACATAAATATGACAAAAACACATTCACCTTTGTCACATCCAGATATGATGTGAAAGCATTAATGTGTTAAAATGCAAATCATTCTCAGTGCTATTATAAATGAAAGGCAATGTTTATTTGACAATGGCATATTGGATATATGCTTTCTAAGTTAATAATTCCTGCTACAAAAGCTGAATTGTTGATATAGTTTAATATTGCAGTAAATATTTTATAAATCTTATCCTGTAATACAAGCTAATTTTTGCTTCTGGGAATTGAACCCACACCCAGCTAAGCTGGAACACTCATTTCCTAGAGCAATCATCAAGTGCTATTGGAGCAGGCATGAATGTTTGATATAACATTTAGGTAAGCCTACTCAAGCTGATATTGACTGATGCCCTAAAATATTTGATCTGGCTTGTATTCAAACCTGGTGCATACTTATCCTGTACCTCTATGAGGTGACACAGACTCTCCTGATGCACCTCCTTATTCAGAGCAATATTTTCCACAGGTTAACTGAAGATAAAAAAAGACAAGATGTGAAAACACAATGAATAAATGTACTGTCTGGCTAATCCACGCTCTGTCACTGACTGGTGATGCTTCACTATACTTACACATCTGAGGGATGTTTTCAGTATTTAATTCATCCTCCCTTTGGCTTGTGCCTTTTCATGTCACTGCAATAGTGACAACATTTTTCCCCAGGGTGTGGAATGTCAGTTACACTAGAAACAGCACTGGCCAAGCTATTCCAAGCCTTAGCCTTATAGAGAGACCCAGTATAGCTCCCCCCCCATAGTAGCCTACAGCTGTAGTACTTCAGAAGAAGTGCCACAAAAATCCTGAATTCCTCTTCACATCACCTTTTGGTGTCTTAAATGGAGCATCATCCTCCCTTTTGTCAGCCATGTCTATAGAAGTACATCTAGAACTACATGTCTAAATTGGCACCCAATTCAGATCTCACATGTAGCAGTCTGTGTGCAGCCAAGCACAGCTTTTCCAGCTCCGTTTGCACAATTAAAAGCCACAAAAAATGGCTTGACAGAGACAATGGCAATGGTTACATCAATAAACAATGAATTTGTGAAATATAGCAGTGAGATTTTAGCCACATGTGATGTTCACTCTATTTACACATATTCCGGTGTTAAACACTGAAATGCTTTATGTTTATGATGGAGCTGGAGGTAAAATGTTATGAACTGTGACATATTGGACTGTTTGGACTTGCACATTAGTATAATTAACTATTACTATCTGGGAATTGAACTCATGAGAAAAAGGATAAAAAATGAAAACCTTTGCATAATAACTGTCAGTGCCACAGAAAAACTTATTTTTTAAGTGGTAAGTTGAGATATACTAATTTCAAAATGAATGGAGATGTACTTATGAGATGCCTTTATGTGTGTGTGACTTTGTACTGCATTTCTAAGTAAAAGGCAGTATTTATGGTTGGAAATATATTTGAGATACATGGAGTTGCATGATCTGAGTTATACATGCCGAGTATGTTACGTACATATTTCACAATTCATACTGTCCTAAAACACATGCTTATGATAAGTGATAAGTCATATTAATTATAACAAAATGGTTGTGCATGTCATACCTGTGAAAGTGCCTTTTAAATTAACTATCATCATTGTGGTTGTTAACCTACATTATACACTTTATATTGGACTTATATAGAAAGCATTAATGATAATTTGTTACAAAAATCATATTTATAATAGTAATTCCTATTTAGTGTTACTTTCCTAATCAAAAGTTTGTGACAACTCTCATTCTGACTCCCTTCAGTAAAAATAACTGTAAACTGGATTCAAACCATGCATTACTTGTCCTCTAGTCACTGCAATTATACCTTGTGCAACAGAGAGGTGGCTGACAGCTGCCTTTTCTTCACTCAGTACTGCCCAGAGTGTTGATGGCAGCACACTGGCGCCAGTCTCATTTGCACAATTGAAGGCAGCTTAAATGAAATTTTTGATTTTTACCTTTAGATGTGAAACATCATTGCGTACTGCCAGTTGCACAAAAATGCAAAGTGGGAAAAAAAAAAAAAATATATATATATATATATATATATATATATATATATATATATATAAAATTGTAAATAAAAAAAACAGTTATCAGTAAATAAAGCTCTTCAGGCATTACCCTGATAAAGTCATCCATTGAACATTGGTTTGCTACATTACAACTTCCATTTGTGTTACACATCATCAGATCATCAGGTAATGGCAATTATTCAGAAAGAGGACACACAAAAATTATATTATCTAATTTTTGACACACTACATACAAGTAATAATGAGATACCTTGAAAGAGAAATGCATTACTGTCATGATTACTACTTATGCTATATGGATAAGTAATCTATAATACATACTGCATATTTCAATGCTCATCATGTTAGTGAATTCCTGTTCTCACACTTTATAAACTGTAATTTTTGACCTCATGCATAGAGAGTGTTGTTATTCTCAAACAGAATAGTTGAGTTTCCCACAGCAAAACATTGGTAACAGCAATTCAAGGACTATAGGTAATATATTCATCATTTATCACAAAGACTTAGGGAGTTCAATTCATACTCCAAAATGCGTGTCAGTACTTCATCTGGCATGATAAACAAAAGTATAATTTCTATAGATTTGACCCCACCCTGTACCTCTGCTTTTGCTCCCAACTCAATGTATTTTCAGCTTGTGCCACAGAGATAGTTGGCTGGCAGGTACATTTTATTTTCAGCTTGTGCCACAGAGATAGTTGGCTGACAGGTACATTTTCTTTACTCAATATTATCCAGAGTGCTAACAGCAGTGCAACAACACCAGGTTCATTTGCACTATGGAAGGCTGACAAATTAAGCTTCTCATTTTGCCTTTAGCCATGAACCATGGTTGTGTACTGCCAAGAAGTGCACAATTGCAAAAATCAAAAATAGAAATAAAATAACAAATATAGAAATAAATTATAAGTAAAATTAAAATAATTAAAGGGTATATCTAGCAATGAACAGAGCACTTACAACATTAACCTGACACATTCATCCCTTTCATATCTAGCATTTGTATTACACATCATCAGGCTTTTATGTAATGCCAATTATTCAGAAAGTGGGCACAAAGCAAACTGCACCTAGCTCATTTTTATACAGCATATCAAATTAATAACAACAGACTTTGACAAGAAATATATTACTGTCAGTATTACTACTTTGGAAATACAGATAAGTAATCCAACATATATAAGGCATATTTCCACATTCCTCAAGTTAATGCTTTTGTGTTATCACACTTTGCAAACTGTCATATGTTACATCATTAATAGCACATGTTGTTACTAATAATGAGAAAAGTTTAGTTTCCAACAATAACACATTTGCAACAGCAATTCAAAAGGACTAGAAATAATACTTTTAGCATTCATCACACAGACTTTAGCCTAGTTAATTCATATACAATGTGTGAAATCATTACTATGACCTCCCTCAGTAACAATATTTGTAAAGTGAATTTGAACCCTGCAGTACCTGTCCTCTTTTTCTAAATTCATTGTAATTATACCTTGTTCCACAGAGATAGGCAGTCTACAGGTGCATTTTTTTTCATTAAGTACTGTCCAGAGTGCTCACAGTAGTGCAATGGCACCAGGCTCATTTGCGCTACTGGCGGTGTTCCAGATTAAATTTGTGAGGTTTTTGCCTTAGCAAGTGAACTGTCATTCACTTCTAGTTATCATTGACAGTCTCTGGTGTACAATGGCCAGTGGCTTGCAAAGAAAGAAGCCAAAATGGAAAGAAAAATAAATTAGAAAACAAGGATATTGAATGTACCTTTCTGATGTTTTCTACACTTTATCGTACAAGAACAAATATCACTACTTTCATACAAACAGCACACTGTCTGGATTTGAGCCCTGAAGTCATGACATTAAGAAGATACATTTGAGATTATTTTCACTATTTGCCTCAGACACAGACATATATTATGATGAAGAGAAAGTTGATTACATGTACTGAAGATATAACATTGTATGACTTTACATTAAAGGTGCAAGATGAGCATTTTCTCACAGTCATCCTTTGCCAACAGATGTGTAGATGAATATGAATTTTGAAACAGTTAATCTAATATTTCCTGTCACCATAGTAACCAATATTTGCAATACTACAGTTATTTTCTTCTTTTTGTTTTGTGGGCATCATTCCCTTTTTATGATTTTCTAACATGATTTTTTTATATCTATTTGTATATTTAAATTTTATGTACTTCACTTGAATTACAGGAAAATTTTTACTCAGAGGCACAGTGCAATCATTAGCATTTAGTAATAATTTTTATAAAGGTTATCTCCTAAGTCAGCCAATGTAATCCCTCTTCAGGATTTAATAAAATCCGTATAGGCACCATGTAGAGCCTACTCTGAATCTATCTGTGTACACTGCCAGGGTCCCCCCTCGGCAGCAAGCCATTCCATGGGAGAGCTGAGGAACACAGATATTGAATAAGTGTTGTTGCTTTGCTTTTTTTTTTTCTTTAAGGCACGTTTGAGTAGCTCAGTGTGGAGTACAGCAATGTTAAGCTGTGCTCACATGTAGACAGCTGACTCCTGACAGACATCTAAATATAGAAACCAGATGTAATTAATAAGCATAATGATATTTTATGATTTTGTTAATTGGTGTTTGCATGGCACGACGTGGAGCACTGCTAAGCCAAGCAGAGCTCATACATACATGGCAGACACCTGCCAGACATCTAAAAATAGGAACCAGATGTAACTAATTATTTATTTATTGGTTTAAGCATATTTGCACAGCATGACATGGAGGAGTGGTTTCAGCTCAGAATCTGTAGTTTTGGGCTATTTCTATTCGTTTCATCTTTCAAACTGGGTCTGTGCAGTTTTGCACATTGTATAGAGCCGTTTAACTAGGGTTAAACTATTTCCAGTGCCAGAAAGTCTGTTCTTCTATTTTTCCCTTAGGACTAGCCAGTTTTCTAGTTTTAGTACTCAAAACTGTTTTCTTGTGCTCACCGCTTGTTCAAAACTTGTTGTAAGCACTAAATAATCTACATGTTACTGCAGCACTCAACTTTCCTCACTTGTTAGGAGGAAAAGAGTTTTTAGTACTTAAATTAATAAGCATCTATCCAGGCATGTCTAAGGGTCAGCTCTGGATATTTTCCCCTGTCCGCCTGATGGATATGGGCATCTTGGGGCAATGTAGCAATTGCCTCATGTACACTGACAACCCTCTCCTCCTCCCACCCAACACTACAACCTATGAGAGATGCACTTATATAGCCAAACTGGAAGCCAAGCTCTCTCCAGCCAAGACTGTACTAGACAGTCAAGAGGAGAAGGTAAACAACTGCACCACACCACACTCAACACATAGTCCATCAAAACCTACACCAACTAAACCCACACATAGTAACACAAAGCACACACCTACATTCATGGAGGCTCTCAATAAAAATCTGCCCAAACAACAGAGACCTCCAAAGCTGAAACACAAGCAACCACCACCCCCAAAAACTACCCAAATGACACATAGCCCACAAAATCAGTGTGACACTCAACCACAGCCCATAAGGCAAAACAACGTACCCAATACACTAGTCATAGGTGACTCTATAGTCAGGCATACTGATGTCCCACTCACCAGACTAAACAAGGACAAAAGTTACTGTCAGCTGCCTGTCGGGTGCCAGGATCTGCCACATAATGCAAGCACTCAGGTCACTCCACAACAAGTACAAATGTGACTCTGTCATTGTCCATGTTGGTGTGAATGACCTGAGATGTACCTCCCTGGACTACATGAAAAAAGACATGGAGGAGCTCTCGGATCATGTAGCCCAGGCAGGTATGACCGTAGCCCTGAGTAGCATCCTGCCATTGCTTAGAATGATACCATAATACAAGGACAAAATGATTGATGTCAACAATTGGCTAAGCTTCTGGTGTCATTCTAAGGGGATCCAGTGTCTGTCTTCCTGGGATGACAAGATCGACAGACCATGATGCTTTGCCAGTGATGGCCTGCACCTGTCACCCCTGGGATTCCGGATACTGGCTAAGGCTCTTTGCCACCTCTATAGTGCCTTTTTTAGGCAAGGTTCAAATGACAAACTCACCACTGTAGCAGTTACAAACAAGCAAAATCTGAGGCTAATGCTACTCAATGGTAGAAGTCTAAACCTCAAAATGCACTCACTTGAGGCACTCCTTAAAATGGAGAACATCAACATCTGTGCAGTGACAGAAACTTGGTTCAAGGCTCCAGACAGCACCCTACATTACCAGATTATAACTCATAACACACCTTTCGGCCACCTAACCTGGACTGAAACACTAAAGGAGGAGGCATGTCCATATTCATTAAGGATATCCACACCTCCAGGCTAGTTGCTCAATATAATGCATCCAAAATTATCCAAGTGCAACTAACATTGGGCAAGACTGCAATCCAGGTTGTAGCTTGTTACAGATCTCCCGCCATGCCCCAGGATGCCCACTCCACGTTTCATGATATACTGGGTAATATTAAAGTGCAGCCCAATACCCTAATAATGGGTGATTTCAACTACTCCACCATCAAATGGGAAAGCTACTCATGTACTAACTCATTTGCTCAATGCTTTCTGGAATTCATAAATTCCAGTGCCCTGGATCAACTTGTTCATCCCCCACCAGGGGCAGCAGTATCTTGGCCCTGGTCATTACCAATGGGCAACCGATGTTCCACACCAGAGGTCAACTCCTCACTGCTCAGATCCGACCACAAGCTAATCACCATAGACATTAATATCCCGTCCCCACCCCCCATTAAGGAAACCACCATAAAAAACTTCTCCAAAGCCAACTTCATACTTAAGACAGAAGTGGCAAGCTTCACGACACCCACCCTGACAGAAAATAGCAGTACAACCGCTGAATCCAATAAAATGCACTGTATAAGCACAAACACGAGTGCACGAATCATGCCATCCCCAACAGAATCACGATGCTATGCTCCAAAAAAAGGAAGCCAATCTGGTGGTCCCCTGCCAGGAACAAACTCTACAACAGAAGGAAGAAGCTGTTGCAAAAAAGAGTAAAATCCCCTGATTGTAGGAACTCACTGGTCAGCCTCAGTAAGAAGCTGAGATCCCTCATAAAATCCTCCAAAGCTAGTTATAAAAATGAAATCGCCACTGATTCTAAAGACAACCACAAACCATTTTACAGCTATGTCAAGAATCTCAATGGCAGATCTGCTCTGAGCTACAGCACAATGGCACTAGATATACAGAACCAACTGATATTGCCAACATCCTGGCAGATAGGTCCAGTGCAAAGTTCATTCCCCCTCACTCCACAAAGGGCCCATCACTCTACCAGAAGAATACAAATCCCCTGTATTCACAGCTGCACAAGTAAAGACCACACTCTCCAAAGCCAAGAACACAGCATCCATGGGACCTGACAACATCCCAGGCTGTGTTCTGCACAAACTACTGAACGAACTGGCACCCCACCTAAGTACCATATTCAATAATAGCCTCACTTCAGCCTCTGTACCTACTGAATGGTCAACAGCGATGGTTATCCCACTCCACAAAGAGGGTGCCACCATGGACCCCAGGAACTATTGCCCCATTAGCCTGGTCTGCAAGGCCATGGAACGTATCATCTTGGAGCTTATAAACAAGGACATAGGTAACCTGCAAACTCTGGACCCCACTCAGTTTCGGTTTGTAAAGGTAGTTCATGTCTCCTAAACCTGATTAACTTCTTTGAAGCAGTCACCAGAGCTGTGGATGAGGGTAAGGTGGTACACACAGCCTATCTTGACCTCACCAAGGCTTTCAACACCATCCCCCACTCTGGAATTATAGATAAACTCACTAGACTGGGCATAAATCCTTATGTTACAAGATGGGTGGCCAACTGGCTCACTGACAGAATCCACACAGTGAAAGTAGCTGACTTCAAATCCAACTTCAGACTAGTGACAAGTGGAGTACCACAGGGCTCAGTCCTGGGTCCTCTCCTGTTTAGCATCTACTTTTCAGAAGTCCAGGCTAATACAGCAGGTCTTTGGCTAACAAAGTTCTCAGACAACTGCAAACTAGGTGCCATAATAGAATTGCCTAATGATGTGGACATTCTACAAAGGGGCCTCACTGACACTGATGCTTGGTTGCAAAATCATGGCCTCAAGCTCAATGCCAAGAAGTGCATTGTCATCCCCTTTGGAAAAAACACTGTACCCATGAACTACCACATAGGCGATAGCCTACTAAACACAGAAAGTGTGATAAGAGATCTTGGGACACAGTTTGACAGTAGTCTCTCCTTTGATAATCACATTGCCACAATAGTCAGGAAATCCTTCTACATGGCACACCTCATCACAAAGGGGTTCACCTCCAGAAAAAAAGAGGTCATTGTTCCTCTCTACTCATCCCTCATCAGACCCGGTATAGAGTACAATGCCCTGTTTGGCATGTACCTCACAAGACATCTACAACAACTAGAAAGGGCACAGAAATACCTCACTAAGAGGATTACCAGCTTCAAACAGATGCCATATGCAGACCGTCTCAAAAAACTCCAGCTCTACTCTGTTGATTATAGTCTACTCAGAGGCGACCTCTGCCTAACATATGAAGCCATGTCAAACCCATATCTGTTGGACATGCAACACTTAAAGAAACCCCAATCCCTCTCAGCCACATGCTCCGGGAGCCTAAACCTTGCTACTACAATAAACAGAACATGCTGGAGGGATAGATTTCTGTCCCAGAGACTTCCCATGCTCTGGAACAGACTACCCATTCATGTCAAGCAAAGCTCCTCATTAGCCCTCTTTAAGAAAAATCTCAATAATTGCATGGGAAATAGGAAATTCACCCCAGGGGTCACTTCTGTGGCTCTGCTAGACAGGGGCATAGGAAAATAACTTTTTTGGGTGGCGAAAGACAGGGAACTTTTTTGGCTAGACTTATATAGACCCCAGAGACGATAGCCTAGTACCTATCTATGAACCTATGAACTTATGTTTGCAGCTGAGCAGTGTTGTCACCACCATGATGATCTGAAAAGATGAAAGAGGGGAACCTTGGACACCTGGGTCCAAGAGGTGAGGGCAGACAATGCCCCACAAGTATGTAAGTATTTTTTCCTCTGTTTTACCAATATGTAATCTGATTGTCTGAAAAATTGGTATGAATAATGGTGTGCCTCTCTCCCAACAGCTGCAGCTGAAAGGGCTCACAATGTTGTGTCTCATGCTGGGCACCTGGCCAGGTTGCGTTGTGAGTGTGGTGAGTATGGATGTATTCTGCCAACTGTGGTGCAATAATCAAGAATCAGGTAAGTATTAACTGCAATAAGGTGTATACAATAAAGTATGTAGCTCAATAAAGTTGGAATTAAAGGTGTAGTGCAATAAAGTTGGAATTAGAGCGGTAGTGCAATAAATGAATAATAACAACTGTAGTTCAATAAAAACAATAAACAATACCAATAACAGCAAGGAAAATGGTGTACATCAGACTTGTCTTGTCATAACTATTGCAGCAGAGCTGCATTGAATCTGTAAGGTACGGTTGCTGCAGTCAAGTATGACACTGTAATAGCTGCAGAATGCAAATTTAATGGTTGCAAACTTTATTGCATAACTCATATACTGTTCAAGGCTTTCTCTAGGCCAATACCAGTCACATAATGCTTTTTCTTTCACAGACATCAGGTAATAAAGGTATATGAGTGAGGTAGGCCACTCCACGACTGGATATTGTGTGTGTGGACTTCACAGATATTGCAAACCAGTAGCAGTAGTATGTGTTTATCTATATTGTTGAAAGTGAAATAAAGCTGTAGTAATCTATGGAGTATGGTTGTATACCATGCATGTCTGTTCTACTGGCACTGCAGTCTAGTAAACCACTGTAACTGTACTAGAATGCTACAGAAAAGTCCTGTAACTTGTATTGCACAATTCATAGTATGGTTTCAGGTGGTCTCCAGGCAAGTATCAGTCACCCTGCAGTCAGTATTGCCTCAGGAGCTCAGTCTGTTAAATTCCTTGTGCATTGTACATTTTGCCACACACAGTCCTGGGTTCAAATCCAGGGTTGTGCTGAATTTCAATTACATTACTGTGAAGGCAGTAATTAATGGATCACTAATACAGTCTTTATCCACACAAAGCATTGCATATTAAATAGCCACTTTTCAGTGTATGAAGTCACAGGCTTGCAGGTAGGGACATACTTCACATATCTGTATAGCATTACAATATGTCACCTAGGACTCTGTTATTGACACAGTTGCCTAACATCTGTTCCTTAAACACATGCCTCAATTAGAGTGTAAAGTGTACCTTCACCCTGGTACTGCCTCTACAACAGGGCTGACACAGCTGACACATACACCTACAGCTTGTTGTCCTCCAAAATGTCCACACTCTCTGCCAATGTTTACTACCTGCAGCAGCAACTGCAGCCTGTGGTACACATAGCACTATGTAAATGTTTCGGCTATAGACCTACCCTCTGTGATGATGTAGTCTCCTCACCCTAGTAGTGTCCATCTCAAAAGCTAGGAAAGGGGCCCAGGTCTACATGAAGGCATTTTATATTGCACAGTGCTTGCATGTCATTGGCTAATGATTGTGCAATTCAGCTGCTTTGGCTGAAATTAGTATTTCAGAACCACAGATTGGTTTAGAGGTAATCATCTGCTGATGGGGAGCATGTTTAAAAGAGAGGTATCTGGCTATGGGCAACCATTCCATATGAGTCCTTACTCACATAGAGCATGCCTTTCTGAAAGTTTACCAGAGACACAGCTGAACAGAAGAGTACTGTACTCTAGCAGGTATGTAACTGTTTGTTGTGTACAACAGGATTCAGATGGGAGGATAGAGGTATGGGGCATAGGGATTACAGCAGTAAACCTGTCATAGATCTGTGATAATGACATGTCTGTGATACCCTGCTGACTTACACCTACAGGCGATGTACAGTACAACTGTTGTCAGTGTGGCACACTGGTGTTGTCGGACTTCCCTATATAGCGATTGTTATACACACTGCTATTTGTCTGGCACTGCTCCTATGACATATTATTGTGTGGTTGGCCTAAGGGGACACACCACAGTAAACTGGAGTGTTCGGTGTATGATCATACAGCAGACGCTGTCATGGTACTCAGGGAATACTTCAGTAATGGTACTATCTTGGTTGCATTCACGCACGTAGTATGTTGTCACAATGTGGATTATGCCATGTGTGAGCAAGCAGTGGATCATGTCGACCATTGTCCCCTTTCTGTATCTGTACATAGTGGATATCCACGTATCTGATCCTGTAATGTGTTCTCCTTGTGTTGCCTTTCAGGAATAATGCACCACAGATGACACCCACCCTTCACGGATGCAGAGAATGAGATAATCTTGCAAGGACTAAGGCAGCATCATGAAATCCTGTTATCCAGAAGGAGACATAATAGGGAACAGCAGGCTGTATTGTGGTCAGACCTTGTCCTTGATGTTAATGCCAGGGTCCAGCAGGGCAGGACATATCAGCAGGTTTGCCACCAGGCAACCAATATCATTAATGCTGCACGTTGATGGGCAGCAGATATAGCCAGGGATCATGCTGCCACCGCTGGACAGCCTGCAGTGGAACAGCAACTCTTGGCCACTTGGCATCCATCACACCATACATCGTGGAGGTGGGTTTCACAGTTTCCACAGCTGAGGAGCATGCAGGTAAGCTTATTGTGATCAGTATTGTGATACTGTTGCAGTCAGTGTGTCAGGCTGTAGATACATTTATGTGGGGGTCAGGTCATTGTTCTTTGAGGGTGGTGTAACCCCAGGTATACACTCATATGCAGATTGGGAACAATAAGACAAGTAACAGACTGGCTAATGTAAATGTGAGATACATGGATGTATTACCTTGTTGCACTGCAACATGCAGTGGTACTGACATTACCCCACCCTCAACTTTTCACTGGTACATCAGGTATTGCCCAAGGTCATGGTTCTGCCCCTGGTAAGTATGACACTTGTTTTGTTAAGGAACAATTATAGTCTAGTATGGGTCAGGGCCAGAATAATGTCCTCTGTACATGTAATTATGTGTGTAGACAGTGTAGGATGTTTTTAATTGACAGTTTGAAGGAGGTACCTAGGGTTTTGAGAGGGGGTAGTCACAGGAGTATTGTTTAATGAACAGATACACTTTGGCAGTTACAGGTAAGAGCAGATAAGACTCCTGGTTTAAATGAAGCCAGTAATCTAAAATACCTTTTAAAATACAACAGGTTGAAGTCAAATGCAATAGGCAGTGAGATGTGTTTCCACATAATTGTGAAGAGAGTTGTACTGGGTTTTATGTGTTGTTTTTTCAATTAAAGTGTCATACTGAGTACGTAAAAGGTAAATATTACTGGTCATGTTTGACTTGATTTACTTCAAGTGATGGTTATAAAGGTCTTGAGTTGAATTTGAACTGTGTTCTGAGGTAGTGCTTTGTGGAGGAAGGCAGGGAAGGAAGTTGTTTGACTGCTAATGCAGTTGTAGGTCATCATTGTCACGAGTCATGGATGCTTTTTGTACACAATACTGCAGGTATTAATGTACTGCTTCTTTCATTCTTATTGCAGGTGACCATGGGGGTTGGAGTCTGTCCCCTACACAACCTGATGTCAGTGTCTCCTCAGACACTGATGATGATGGTGTCCACAGGGAGGCACAGGTGGGGGTGTCAGGGGCTGAATCTGTCCCAGAAGTAGACATCACTCTTCTGCCCCCATTGTCTCTGCATACAGTCTGTATGCCCATACATACCCCATTCATAGGTTCATAGGTAAGGACTAGGCTATCTGCCCGAGGGCATCTATAAGCTTAGCCAGAATGTGTTGGCTTTTGCCGCCCCCATAGATTAGTTCCCTGTGCCTCTGTCCAACAGAGCCACTGCAGTGATCCCCGGGGTAAATTTTCTGTTTCCCATCCACTCATCAAGGTTTCTCTTGAAGAGTGTTAGTGAGGGGCTCTGCCTAATGTAGATTGGAATCCTGTTCCAAAGCATGGGGAGTCTTTGGGACAGGAACTTATCCCTCTAGCATGTCCCATTTACATTGCGGTGAGGTTTAGATCCCTAGAGTATGTGGCTCGAGGGGATTTGTTTTTTATTAGGAGGAGCATGTCGATCAATTCTGGGTTGGAAATGTCCTTATATGTCAGGCAGAGTTCACCACTGAGTAAGCAGTATGCAACTGAGTATAGCTGGCGTTTCTTCAGTCGGGCTGCATAGGGCATCTGTTTGAGGCCAGTAATCCTCTTGGTGAGGTACTTCTGTGGTCTTTCCAGCTGTTGCAGGTGTCTTGTAAGGAACATCCCAAATGGGGCATTGTACTATATGATGGGTCTGATGAGTGATGAGGAGAGGGGCACAATAACCTCTTTTGTTCTAGATGCGAACCCTTTTGTGATTAGGTGGGCCACGTAGAAGGATTTTCTAACCACCTTGGCAATATGATTATCAAAGGAGAGATTACTATTTACTGGGGTCCCCAGATCCCTTATTACATTTTCTGTATTTAGGGGACTACCACATATGTTGTAGTTCATGGGTACTTTATTTCTTCCAAAGGGGATGACTATGCACTTTTTGGCACTTAGCTTTGGCCATGATTTTGACACCAGGTATATGTCTCAGTGAGACCCTTCTGGAGGATGTCTGTATCAGCTGGAGAGTCAGTTATGGCCCCCAGTTTGCAGTCATCTGCGAACTTGGTCAGCCATAGTCCTCTTGTGCTTGCCTGTACCTCTGAGAAGTATATACCAAACAGAAGGGGTCCCAGGACTGAGCCCTGGGGGACTCCACTTGTAACCGGTTTAGAGTCAGACCTAGAGCCTGCAACTCTCACTGTATGGGTTCTATCCATGAGCCAATTGGCAACCCACCTTGTGACGTAGGGGGTTATGTTCAGACTGGTGAGCTTGTCTATAATACCAGAATGGGGAAAGGTGTCAAAAGCCTTTGAGAGGTCTAGGTAGGCTGTGTGGACCTCCTTTCCCTCATCTAAAGCCTTGGTAACTGTCTCAAAGAAGTCCACCAGGTTTAGGAGGCATGCTCTGCCCTTAACAAAGCCAAACTGGGTAGGGTCCAATGTTTGGAGGTTCCCAGTGTCTCTGTTAATGAGTTCCATGATGATGTGCTCCATAGCCTTGCAGACCAGGCTAGTCAGGCTTATAGGGCAATAGTTTCTGGGGTCTGTTGTGGCTCCACCTTTGTAGAGCAGGATAACTGTTGCTGTGTGTAATCTATGGGTACGTAGCCTGTAGAGAGGCTGAGTTTGAACAGTGTGTTTAGGTGAGGAGTTAGTTCATTTTGGAGCTCGTGTAAGACATGGCCTGGGACACCATCCAGTCCCATTGAAGCTGTGTTTTTGGCTTTGGATAGGGCTGTTTTAACCTGTGTGTCAGTGATTGCCGGCACTCTACATTTTTCTGGTATGGTTATGGGCCCTTTTAGGGGGTGAGAGGGGGATGAGGTTTGCACTAAACCTGTCTGCCAGAATTTTGGCAATATCAGACGGTTCAGTGTATTTTGTGCCATTCTGCACTAACTCAGAGCAGATCTGAGAGTTTCCACTTAGGTTCTTGACATAGCTAAAGAACGCTTTATGGTTATCTTTGGAGTCTTTGGCAATTTTTCTTTCAAAGCTAAACTTGGATGATTTTATGAGGGATCGTAGTTTCTTGCTGATACTGATCAGGGATGTCTTCCCTTCTTGGGATTTTACTCTTTTCTCTACTAGTTTCCTCCTTCTGTTGTATAGCTTGTTTATGGCAGGGGCCCACCAGACTGGATTCTTGGTTTTGCTTGGATAGCATGATCTATGCATTCTTGCAGGTGCTCATAGAGTGCCTTTGTAAAGGATTCAGCAGCTTGGACAGCATTGTCCTTTAGCATGGAGGCTGTGAACCTTTCCACCTCGGTCTTAAGTAACGTGAAATTTGCTTTTGAAAAATTTTTCACTGTGGTTTCCTTGATTGGGGGTTGGGGCAGAATGTGGATATCCAGATATCCAGAGTGATTAGTCTATGGTCTAATCTAACCAGCGAGGGGTTGACCTCCAGTGTGGAACACCGGTCGTCCATGTTCGTGATGACCAGGTCCAATATGTTGTCACCTCTGGTGGGGGTGTTGACCAGTTGATCCAGGGTGTTCGAGTTTATAAATTCTAGGAAGTGTTGGGTAAGGGAGTTAGTACTTGAGTAGTTGTCCCAGTTAATGTTTGGGTAATTGAAATCACCCAATATTAGGGCATTTGGTAGGACCTTCATATTTTTCAGTGTCTCCAGAAACACGGAGTGGGGGTCCTAGGTCATGGTGGGTGATCTGTAGCAAGCTACAATTTGAATTGCAGTTTTGCCTGTTGTTAATTGCACATGGATGATCGATCTCTGAGGCATCATGCTGTGCCACTAACCTGGAGGTGTGGGTATCCTTCATGAATATGGGTACATCCGAACCTTTTGTGTTTTGGTCCGGGTTCTGTGGCCGAAAAGTATGGTATGAGTTATAGCCTGGTAGTGCTGGGTTGCTCTCTGGAACCTTACACCAGGTTTCTGTTACTGCACAGATATCAATGTTCTCCATACTGAGGAGTGCCTCGAGTGCATGCATTTTGAGGTTTAGACATCTGGCATTGAATAGCATTACCTTCAGTTTTTGGTTACTTGTGCTATTTACGGTGGTGGGTTTGTCTTTTGAGCCTTGCCTAAAAAAGGCACTATGGGGGTGGCAAAAGCCTTGGCCAGTATTCAAAAGCCTAAGGGTGACAGGTGCAAGCCATCTCTTGCAAAGCAACGTGGCTTGTAGAGCATGTCATCCCAGGTGGACAGATACTGTGACATCATTCTTGGTGAGGGCAGGATGCTACTCAGGGTCAGGGTCATACCAGCCTGGGCTATGTATTCAGAGAGCTCTTCCATGTCTCTTTTCATGTAGTCCAGGGAGGTACGTCTCAGGTCATTCACACCAACATGAACAATGACAGAGGTGTATTTGTACTTGTTCTGGAGTGACCTGAGTGCTTGTGTTATGTGGCGGATCCTGGTGCCTGACAGGCAGCTAACTGTAAAGTTCTCCTTGTCCGGCCTAGTTAGTGGGACATCAGTGTGCCTGACTATAGAGTTGCCTATTACTAGTGTGTTGGGTATGTTATTTTGCCTTAATGACTGTGATTGCGTGGCACACTGATTATGTGAAGTATGTGTTTCATGGTTTGTGATGGGATGTGGAGGTTGCTTGGGTGTCTGCTTGGAGGTCTCTGTTGCTTTTGCAGATTTTTATTTAGAGCCACCGAGTATATTTTTGTGTATTTATGTGTGTTAGCTGCTGGTGTTGGTTTAGTAGGTCTATGTGAGACTGATGGTGTGTTGCAAGTATTTCCCTTCTCCTCTTGATTGTCAGTTCCAGTCTTGGGTTGAGAGAGCTTTGCCTCCAGTTTGGCTGTATAATTGCATCTCCCATGTATATTAGTGTTTGGTGGTAGGAGGAGAGGGCTGTCTGTGTACATGAGGCAGGTGTAACATTGCCTCAAAATGCCAGATTCACCAGTCGGACTGGAAAGTACACCTGAAACTGCCCTTTGGACATGCCTAAATAGGTAAAGTGAGCTGTTTTACTGATTGGCTGGTAGGGACAAATAGAGAGCCTTGTCCTTCTGGACAGTATAGGGGGGACTAGTGGTAGGGTTAATTAGTGCTTGCTATGAGTTTTGAGCAAGTGCTGGGCTGTGAAATGAATGGTTTGAGTGCTTAAGTTGAAAGTTTGTCTAGTTCCAGAGGATAATTTGAAGAGTAGACTTCATGGAGCCGGGAATAGTTTAACCCTAGCTAACTAGTGCTGCCCAGCATGCAAAACCACACAAATGCAGTTTTTATAGCAGGGAAATGATAGAGATAGAAATTAGCCCAAAATGGCCAATAAACTACTAACCTCAGAGCTGAAACCACTCCTCCAGGGACATATAGGCTGCTCAAAGCTCCCCTCTCTCACAGGCAAAGAGATAAACTTCCCTCCATCCAAGTAAGGTATAGGCAACACAGAAACTTGTAACACAGCCCTGAATTCAGCAATAACCTGAAAACTGGACTATACTAGTTCCCTGAGGCTGCAGATATTGGACAGTCAGCGGATGGAGACATTGAACAGGAAAGTGTGGCAACTATGGCTCCAGTGAGTGTAGACACTGGCCATAGCCAGGGACCTGACAAGGTCTCACACAGGTGGATTGACAGGTGTGCTTGCAGAAGGCCCACTCTCCATCCACCACCTGTTGCAGGTGTCACATCATGGGTCACCAGGCACATGTTTTGGGCCATCATGGAGGTACAGGCACATTCTGAATGGAACACCAGGCATATGCTTAGGATTATGGATACTGCACAGTCTGACATCTGTGACAGCCTCCACCGCATTGGAGACACCCTGCATTGGTTGACTGATGCAGTGAACAGTCAGTGGGCTGAAACAGTGTCTGTGTTGGACCGCACATTGTCTGTGCTGGAACGTGTGGCTGGAGTTGAGAGTTGGACCCATGGATGTAGAGCAGCAACATCATCTGCTGAGAGTCCATGTGGCCGTGCACAATCATGCTCCCATAGTGGCAGTACATCCAGTACTACAGAGGGGAGTGTGCTGTGCACACCATGATATGGCAGGCCATGGGCCCATGGTCCTGGGTGGTCCCCTGGGGGACACAGTCCCAGCAGACAGTAGTCACCATTAGGTAATAGCACAACTTCTGACCTTGGGCATGGAGGTGCCAGTGCAACTCCTGGCAGAGCCAGTTCCCATGTTTGGGGCTGGAGATGGTGAACTGTCAACTCTACCATCTATGGTCCACAGCTGTCCGACATACACAGGTGTAGGGCTAGCACTCTGGTTCACTGTGTATGTGCACATACACACCACTGTCATATGCAGGTCACCTACAGACACACACAGCACCTCTCCATGGTCCATCTGACATGCTCCCCCCTGACTTAACACACACATGCTGTCTACCATTTGGGGCAGCCTAGGCATCCTGCATCCCCACACAATACCCTGTGCACGTGATGATACCTGTGCCACATCCCTGTTAACCTTGACATTGATGCAGGGAAATGCAGCTATGTGTCGGATGCACAGGGTGACTATATTACTTAACATGTACCTGTGTGATACAGTGTTGGTTCACCATGCCACTTGTAGTTGTTAATGAGAGATACTGTATGCTGGCATTTGTCACATGTAAGCCATTTATATTTCTATACCTTCTGTGGTCCTTATGTTGTATGTTATTGAATTGGCTATATAGTTACACAATGACAGGTGTGTCACGGGCCTGTTTAGGTTTCTGTTACAAGAGGCTGTTGGGAATAACCCATGGATACATAGCAGAAATAAAGCTACAGAGGATGGTATGTCAGCACAGCGGACATATGTCATTAGCAAGATACAGCACTACAACTGCATGGCTGCATAGGCCCATATGTGTATAACAGGCTAACAAAGACAATGTTGGCATTCAGCATACTCATGAATCCTTAATCTATGAGAAGGTCTGCTGCCTTTCATAAGTGCCACCAGGGTTCTGATGGAGATGATGCATCTGCATATATCCTGTGTCCAGTACCAACAGTTGCTCAGCAACAGTTATAATTGTTGTGTTTTTCATCCTGGTGTGTAACCTGCACATGATGTGTGTTACAGCAGATGGGTGAGTGACATGCATAGGGGGCCTGTGTCATGTAGGGTGTACTGCCTGTATTACATGCCTGTCTCACCAGCATGTATTATGCATACTGCACTGATGTTTTTGGTGTGTAGCACAGGTGACATGTGTTAGTCCTGTCATAGATACACTGTAGGGACACAGTGGGAACTGACACCTCCCTGTATGGAGCCACACACATCCCCTCCAAAGCATTTCCGAGACAGACTACATATATACAGTCCTGACTGGACTCCATAGGACATGCTCTCTACAATGTGTATTGGCGTAACTTGGCACCTGTGTGGCTGCTACAGCTGTATGATATGCCTGTGTAGTGACATGGCAAGGGAGCCATTGCACACAATGATAGCTGTGATAACTGCCACATTCAGTATACCAGTGCCAGTCTGGGATGTACGTCTCAAACCTGTTGATATTGGTTGTACAACAGTGAATGCATCCACATCTATCCAAGTAGTGACAGTCAAAGGCTACAGTACTCTCTGTGTTAAATCCATACATTCCATGGTTCCATGACAGGTTGTAAAATGCTCTACCAGGCTCACACAAACACATGGCTACATTGAGGCTAGCACCACTTCCAATCAGTGTGTACAAGACACTCCAAGGCACACACTTAGTGCAGGTAGGCTGTATGTAGGTGTGCACACTTACCTGTGTAATGATACATACTACAGATCACAGTATGTGGTGCACATAACACACCTCATATCTGCTAGTACTATCATTTTAGGACATATGCTTGATGACATACGCAGGCCTTATTGTGGTCAATCTTTTGGTAAAGGCCACATCACATGCCACAAATAAAACACTGCAAAACACTACACATGTTTAGGCTACCAAGGTTATGCCATATGGATATACATACACGCACCAAGTGGACTGGAGTGAGATTAGAACCTCTACCTATTTATTCTTATACACTATAGATCACAGTACATATCATATGCACCACGGCTTACATCTGACTTGAAATTGTCAGCTGGTAGTCTTAAGGTGGCTGGAATCATCAGGCCTTGTAGAAGAGGGCAGTGGGGAAGCCAGTAGCCAGTTACAGGGCCAAAAAGTTCATAACCATTGCAGGTGGATAGTCCATGAGGGCATGTCCATTCACAGACACACACACACACACACACACACACACACACACACACACACACACACACACACACACACACACACACACACACACACACACTGACACAGTCACGTACCAAGTGGGGGTTGAGTGACATTAGAACTACTACCTATCTAGTCTTATACATTATAGATCACAGTACTTACCGCATGCACCATGGCTTACATCTGATTTTACATTGTCAGCTGGTAGTCTTAAGGTGGCTGACATCATCATGCCTTGTGGAGGAGGGCAGTGTGGAAGCCAGCAGCAAGTTACAGGGCCAAAACGTGCATAACCATTGCAGGTGGATAGCCCATGTGGGCATGTCTGTTCATTTACAGGAAGATACACAGACACACACACACACTCTGACACAGTCACATAGCAAGTGGGCTGGAGTGAGATTAGAACCCCTACCTATCTAGTCTTATGTACTATAGATCACAGTACTTATTGCAAGTGCCACACATTAAGTGCATTGCATGTGTGTTTGCAGGCACAGTATGTGTGCATTAAAATTAGACCTGTGTTGACTAGCATTTGTAGCCTGCAGTGTGATATTGCTTCATAGTGTTATCTGCATCTAGTATCCTAGCAGTGGGATACCTGTAATTATCCTAGCTATGTGTGTACTGTTATCAGTATGGCCATATGTGGCTGCTTGCAGTTATATAAGCATACCTGTGGGCAGGGACAAGCTGCCCTGTCCACATATGTGTTGACAACATTATACATTACAGCACCTGCTCACCAGTGTCTGTCTACATGGTGACATCCAGCAGGCACAGGGGTGTGTGGGTAAATGGAATTTGTACTGTTTCACCCTTAGTTTGCATCCTTTGAGAAACAGTATGGCTGTGTGATAGTGGAGATTTACTCACCTTTATTAGGGTAAGTCAGACAATACAGACATCTGCACACATATTTCTGTATATAACAGGGATGTATATATAATTGTAGCTGTGTGTGTGTGTGTGTGTGTGTGTGTGTGTGTGTGTGTGTGTGTGTGTGTGTGTGTGTGTGTGTGTGTGTGTATGATATGTATATGTGTTTTGAAGATATATGGGGGAGGTGTATGCATCTTTTTACTATATATGTATCTGTACATATCTATTTGGCACTACATAGCGATAGATATACTATGCATGTGAGAGAGATAGTGACAAACGGACATGTATATGTATATCTGCATGTACAGACATTTATACATAACAGGTCATTTTGATGAAAGGGCAACAAGATTGCACTCATTTTGCCTAAGTGTATGGGTATGCCCAGTGGGAGTATTAGCACTAATAAGGTGACTCCAGTCCACACCTACCTGTACTCCAGTCTGAGTTTTTGTATATTACAGGCATTAACATCTGCCCCTGTTTTTGCAGTACTGCACTTCCCTCAAACAGTCCACAGCTTTCCCCAGCTGTGTGCTGTGCTTAATCTGTGACTGCGGTTGGTAATGTTACCCCACCAACAGACTGTCAGTCTGCATACCTCTCAACCATCCTGATTTCCACAGGAGATCCACTGGTTTGCCCCATATGTTTGGTCTGTTCCTCATACATTTGTAGTCTTCTGTTGAAGTATTGAATACTGATGTCAATACATTATACTACTTACACACATTTGTTTTAGATGTTATACCCTTCAGAACATATGTACTAATGCAACACCTTTACTGCCAGTGACTTTCTAGGTTTATGGGGATAACATTTGAAATTTGTCCCTATGTTTGGGCCTTTGTCCCCCCCCCCCCAGTCTTACTGTCTTTGTCCTGATTTCTTGCCGTAAAAGGTATGACAGTCCGTGAAAACACCAACACAGTACTACCTCACATGCAAAAGATGTGAGTACTTCCAGATTAGAGCCATCCACAGCATCACCCGTGCTAGCTTCCCTAGGCCACTGAGCCACTCAGGTCACCAGACAGAGATGAGTCATTCATCATGCAATCAACAGTATACATATGCACATTGTTATCCTGCATGAGGAGAAACATACAATGGTGTGAGCAATATCTATGTTATAGCCCTGAGATTGCCTGTTCCACTGATATACCATAGGTGATTTTTTGTTAAAGCAGTTGTATGGGTACACTGCTGTGTTGGGGGTGGAGGAACAACTGCACATGATCTGCTGGGATATATAGTAGTCCAAATATCATGTGAGCCCACTGTTTAACATCTCCTTTGACTGATGTAGTGAATATTCCAGCCATGAGGCCTAGTGACTATTAAGGAACACATACTATTGGACTGGGTATCTGTAGTACCATGTGGATGTTACATCTGTCCAATTAGCCCAGCATATTTCCTTGCAAAGCAGCAGCAGATACATACATATGATATTACACTAATCCTTACAATTAGTCAGTAGCTTAGAGACTTACCTTGCAAATGCAGCAGTTGAGAGACCTGTAGTTCAGGGCTGACTCTGTGTGATGCAAGCTGTACACAACCAATACATGGATAGGTATAGATTGTGTGGGTTGCCTGGCATCAACATGTTTACTTCATGTATGTGAGTAGGAGTAAAGTGTCAGTCCCTAGGGCCCTAGGTTGTCACTGAATTTGCTATGCATTGTCTCTTAGTCAATGCCTGGGCATACTAGGCATGCCTTTGTCTGCCTATAGGGACATCATCAGGGGGTTTCTCCTCTGAGTCCTCCTGTGACTGTGGCTGTGGTGACCTAGGCACTGGTGGGCGCTGTGTATCCCTTCCCTTTGCTGATCCTGCTGCAGCTGTTTCCACAGGATCATACTGTGTAGCATGGCACATACTGGGAACATATGTGCACATGTGGCTGGAGAGTACTGCAGGGCTCCACTGGAACCATGATTTCAGCAGCCCAAACACAAGCTCTGTGATGTTCCTAGTTTGTGTGTGTGCCTTATTATGGCATTTTTCTGTGGGTGTGTGTGCATTTCTTATGGGTGTCATCATCCATGGTTCAAGGGCATAGCCAGCATCCCCAAGTAAATGGCCACGTGGGATATCCTCCCCTAGCAAATGCCTGGTACAGCTGTGATGCATGCCAGATATGGGAGTCGTGATAACTACCAGGGCTGCCAGCACATACATTCATGATAATGTCCTGGGCATTGCACATGACCTGTCAGTTAATGGAGTGATTACCCTTGTGGTTGATGTACATTCTACTCTCCTCACCAGGTGGTGTCTTGATGTGTGCATGAGTGCAGTCTGTAGGACCCAATACCTCAGAGTAGTGTGCTACACAGTAGATGTGTTGCATATTTCTGGTCCTCGCCTCAGGGGTGAGGGAAAATAAATGTGCTCACTGACATGTGGTAGGTAGCATGGCATCTAGGAACTGGTGAAGTATCCTGGATGTAGATGCCTGTGAGACCCCTATCATGTCCCCAGTTGGTCTTTGGAAAGTACCTGTGGCTATTATCCTAAGTTCTACACATACCTTTGTTTCCACTGGGATCGGTTCCCCTCTGTTGGCTCTGTGTCTGAGTTGAGGGCAGCAAAGCTCAGTGAGTTCTTGTAGTATGTCCCTGTCCACCCTGTAGTGCTGTACAATCTCCAGCTCATGTAGCTCCTGGAGGGTTATCCTAGGTGTGAACACTCTTCTCCTCCTCTACCTAGGCCTATTGCCAGCAGCACCAGCAGCAGCAATGACTTCAGCATCTAGCACATACACATATAGCAGAGCTGCAGCAGCCCCCTAGCATTCTTTCAGTTAAAATTCCCAAGTCTGTACTTTAATGGTGCAGAGTATGGGTGAAAGATCAGAATGTTGGGTGTATGCATACTTTATAGTGCTCTACTGTAGGAGCTGACTATGTGATTGGCTACCTATGATCCATTCCATATGCCTAGTATATCATTAATATCATTTACTGGCCCTAGTTTAAGTTAAACAAGTGTTGCAACTAATTACTACATCATTGCTTTTTAGATACTGTTAGAAATGCGGCAAGCCACGCAAACACATGGAAACAAGCGTCTTGAATGTAAACAAAACTTAGCAGTCACTGTACACACCCCCTGAAAGGTCATGCTCAGCATGGTGGCATGCCACACAAACACACGGAAACACACACCCTGAAAGTAAATAAAGCTTAGCAGCCAGTGCACACTCTCCCTGCTGAGAACAGCTGCGTGCTGTGCAAACAGGCACAGCTGTGCCCAATGAGCTTACAAGTCCTCAGACACATCCCCTCTTGATGTCAGCTACCTGTTCTGTGGACACCGACATGGTTCTGTGCCTACACAGAAGGGATATGCAGACATGGATACCCTTTTGTGCTATTCAGTAACCCCACCTCATTTGCATATGGATCCGTGCACACAACCAGGAAACTACACAGTTCCAGGGCCTACCTAGTTAGCAACAGCACCATTCCACCATTGCAGATACTCCATGCAGGGTCCTATAATGCATTTCTGTCACTTTTCCACTCTCATAAAAACATGTTTGTGCACTGCAGTGTGCTGTGCAAACATGACCAGATCATTAAAAAATTAAATTATTTTAACTTATGTCCCTTACGTTTTTGAACACATAGTGGGTAGTTTTGCTCATATCTACATATGCTATGCCATTCCTGTCCATCTACCTCTGTTTTACAGCCCCTGCTGTCTGTTTGAAATTCTGTACATGGAATTTGTACACTACAGACTCCAACACAGGGTCTGCAGGGATGCCTGTCTTCTTGCTGGATCCCTCTACTTGCCTCATTTACATGAAATTTACCTCTTTATGAGGTGATTTGCATGCGATGGAACATTCAGTGTTGGTGCACTCTTGCCCGCCACTCAGCAGTGCTTACTGGATCACACAGCTACTTACTTTCATATAAGCAGCATGCCATGATGCCTACATGGTAAAAAATATCATGTACGCT
Organism: Protopterus annectens; assembly: GCF_019279795.1. Lineage (NCBI taxonomy): Eukaryota > Metazoa > Chordata > Ceratodontiformes > Protopteridae > Protopterus > Protopterus annectens. Next base: position 1,570,114,072 of record NC_056746.1, on the reverse strand, counting down.
TTATTAAATTCCCCCTCCTGACGTTTTGGTAATTCTGTTCTCCCTGGCATACCCTCAGTAAGTGAACATCAAACTGGCAAAAGTATGAAACGGTAATTATTCTTGCAGTAAGATTAATCATTCACAATTTCAAGTCCTTAGCAAACAACACTTCTCAATGCTTGTTCTTGCACTGTTAGAGCATGCGCTCACGTTTACCTGCTCAGCACTTAATGCAGATTGCTTAATTCATGAATACCAGTGAATTGACACCTGATTTGTATATTCACAGTGCTCACAGGGGTGAATCTGACCTATGTAATCTAACTGTGTTGGTAAGATACTTCTATTATAGTAGGAGAGATTTGATGCAGAGACTTCCATAATGTATTTTCACTCCTGGAATTGCAAATGTTTGTGTGCTTTCCTACAGATTCTGTAAAAGAATGTGGTGTTTATTTACAAAGGATTTATTTTATGTTCATGATGGCTTACATTTAACAATTGCATTGTTTGCTGCCTGCATTTTGTTCATTAGTGTTGTCATAGCATGTATAGCACTTAATTATTTTTATGTAAATTCAAGCAAAAGATTATCTTTCTTTATAGCAACATTTATCTGAGAAATCTGAACATTGCTTATAAAAATGTTATATTACTAGTAGCAGGGGCAGGGTTACATTTGCAGTCCTACAAATGTATTAAGACTGTGATATATGAATGACATCAATCAAAGGGGATATGCAAATTGTCGAACATGTTTTAATTTTCTTAATTTTAATTAAAATATTTTGTTAATGTTATTATCTATTATGGAGTTACACATTTCTTGCCATCCATACAGAGTTTTATTATTGCTATTAATTTAATTTTTGGGGGTGGGGTGGAGAAACTTTTATAGCTCTGCATTACATGTGCGCAATCTTAGAGAGCCATATATTTAATTTCTTTTGTTCAAGAAGCCTGCATGCATTCATTTTTATTTCCTTTGTTACCAGTCACTTTGTCTAATTTATTTTTGGTCATATTTTAATCACAAACAGCTGACTGTGTGTGTGGGAGCAGGTGGTAAATGATGTGAATGCCATGGGAGGCCATGACCAAGATTATGGAAATAACAGACATGAGACCAGTGTTATACGACAAGTAAAGAAAAAAAATTGCCACTGCTATTGTATGAGAATGGAGGGCTACTGGTGATGGTCCTGCTACTGAACCACCACTGACTGAGACACAAGAGTTCATGTCTACTGTTAGAGGTCCAGACAGCTCACTAGGGGGTTCCAGACTCATTGGTAGTCCTTTACCTCAGCACCTACTTCACCAAAGGGTATCTACTGGTGAATATCCAGGTATGCCATATCAAAAATGATTATGTTATACATATAGAGAGCAAATGAGAGACAGTGAGAGGGGTGGGGGAGAAGGGTCTATATCAGAAGATCAAAGTTTCAAAACTTCGAATTTGATATGGTCGACACCATATAATTGAAGTCTTGAAACTTTGAATCTTTTAAAGGAGATCTCCATACAATGCGGAAAGGGAAGATTTCCCTTTTCTGCACTGTAGTGCCATCTCGGAGTTGGTACATTTAAGTAGTGTGGGGGTGCAGCCCCCCACATGGAGGGTTAGGGGAGCTTGCCTCCCTGTTTAGAGTGCTTAAATGGTTTGTTTTTTGTAGGTTGTTGCATTTTATTACATTTTCAATGTTTCAAAACTTTGATTATATGGTGTTGACCATATCAGATTCTAAGTTTTACTTCGATCATGTAATATAGACCCAGGGGAGAAGAGAGAGTGAGATAGAGACAGGAGAGGGAAGAAAAGGAAAGTGGAGAGAATACTGTTGAATAAGATGTTTCTTAATATATAGATGTAAAGTGGATTTGTTGGTGTTTATTGTGTCATTTGCATTACAATATTTATCATCCATCTTTCATCTCAATTTCTTCTGTCTAGGCACGATTTTCCATGACCACCTGCAAGTGGTAGACATATGTCTTTCTTTTCATGTTGCAGTACATAAAGTTGATTTATTAAAGTCCTTTTTGAATTTCAGTTCTATACATTATTGCTTAGCATGAGCTTTACATTATAAGTTTGATAATTTTTTATTCTATTACTCTCTTTGTTATGTTAACTAATTATGATATGTGAGCCTACCACTGACATTGGAAACTCCTACTACCTGGGGTCAGCATATCATTAGCCTCTTATAATGATGGTCGTGATAAAGAGGTACAGTCTGGGGGTGCAGAGGGTCAGATTGACACTGATGTTGTGGCTTTCACATCCCCTGCCCAGATTTTGGACACAGTCAGTATGCCTACACATAACCATAACATGGAGCCATCTGAGATAGGGTGGGTTGAGAGTGATACAACTGATCAGGGTAGTATGGTTACTCTAGTTGCTCAGCTGGCTGAGTATCCCCCAACCATTATGAGAGTAAAGTACCCCACAAGGGTGTTGGTCGAGGTGCTCGGAGGAGGCCTGCTGTCCATCCTTGTCTTGATGTTGGTGTGTCAGTAGGTGTCACGTAATGTATGTGTAGGGCCATCAAGGAGGCACAGGCATGTTCCACCAAGGCCTCAGACGAGATAGTCAGAGTACTGCATGTTGAGCATTCTGACTTGCAAGACTGCCTGAACCATGTGGGTGACTCCTTGGACAGGATGAATAAGAAATTGGATTGGGCAGTGTTTGTAATGGAATGTCTGACGAGGAAGGGTAGGCTTCCATGCGGTTGGAGAACCTCTATGTCATGTGTTAGCAGAGCCCACTCCCATAGTAGTACTACTTTCACTGCTCTATCAGTGATTAAGGTGTCCACATCCAGACTTGATAGGCCACATGGTCGTGGTCATGTACATAGTAGTGATGAGCAATTGTCCAACAAACATTATTCCCATTCAGGTAGCATCCTGATTTCTAGTCATGGCACTGTAATGGACAGAATCATATACATATATTTCATAAATAACTCGAGCAACTGCTGACATTACTGTAAAGATGAGCCATGATTCATCTTAGTGACATAAATATTTGCATATATACTATATATATATATATATATATATATATATATATATATATATATATATATATATATATATATCGTTTTTGTTTTATACATTCAACACTAACCTTGGTTAATACTGCAGCTACAAGATGTGTCCTTAGGGATTGACTCTGACGGAACACAATTATTAAATGGTTAATTAAAGGTTGAGGACTTTTTCAGGCATCAGTTTTAATATTTGTATTTGGTTAGGATCTTAGGTTTTCCTTTAGATAGTAATTCTGTGTGCTCTCCTTTGCCTCTTAGCCAGAGCCATGTCATATTTTGCACACCTACATCTGCCAGCATCATGTTTTTTTGGTGGTTCCTCCTCAGACTCATTATCTGTATCTGTTGGAGCTCCTGGCTCTGCCTGTGCTTCTAGAAACTGTGGTCCTGGGCCTTATTGTCCTTGTTGCAACTGTTTCCTAACAATCATATTACGCAACATGTCAGAGACTATGAGTATTTGGGCAGAGGTGACTGGGTCATAATGTAGGGTACCCCTGATATGTCTAGACACTGGAATCTTGAATTTAGAAAGCCAAATCCATGTTCTATAATATTGCTAGTTTGAGCATGAGCCTCATTGTATCCTTGCTTAGTGGATTTGTGTGGGTTTCTCATGACTGTTATGAGCCAAGATTCCATTGCATAACCTGCATCCCCCATTAGATGTCCTTGTGGAAATTCACTCATAGCAAACCTTAGGTACACGTCAGAGATGTATGTATGAGTCATGAAAACTGCCAGGTTACCTGCACACACATTGCGTATAATCCCTTGGGCATTACAGACCACCTGATAATTGATGGAGTGGTGGCCTTTCCTGTTTATGTAACTGCTTCCCTGTTCACCTGGTGGGGTTTATATTTCTATGTGTGTGCAGTCTATGGCCCTACAGCCTCAGAGAAGTGTGGAATGGCATATAATTTTTATATGCTTGTTTCTCTGTCCTCTGGGTTACATGTAAACCAGATATGATACTTTGCATGTTGCAGCATTACATTTAGAAATTAATTTAAAATTTTAGAGGCTGAGGCCTATGACACCCCTAATATATCTCCTACGTGTCTCTGAAAAGTACCTGTAGCTAGTATACATAATGCAACATGTATACCTTAGTTTCAAGTGGGTTGGGCTCTCCTCTATTTTCCGAGGGCTTCAGGTGAGGGTGGCAGAGGTTCCATACTTCCTTTCCAGCCTGTATTGCTCTGCAATTTTGGTGCCATGCAGACTTGATTAGTCAAGTGGGGTCTGAACATTCTTTTCCTTATAGGCTAAGGTCTGGCAGCGACAACAGCAGCACCTTGTATTAAAGCTTGTTGTACATACAGGTTAATGATGACAACAGCAGCCCATAACACTTTTTTCTAAGTATTGTTGTGGCTGTATTCCAAAAGGTATTGCAATTCAGGAAAAAAGGGAGCACTGAGTGTACACGTGCACTTTAAACATTCCTGAATAACTCCCTCATGTTGAAGTGCTTAATTTTCATGTAATTTGGGTGCTTACCCTTGTTTTGAGGGTGGTCGTGAAGTGCAGAGATGCTTAATGAATACCAAATAGCTCACTATTGCACATAATAGCAGCACTAAGTGTAGGCATTCATGAATCTAACCTACTGTGATTTGCTGTCATTTAAAGTTAAGATATTAGTACTTGCATTACTGCATTGTCGTACAATGCGTTTATGTGGTATTTTATGGGATTAAAGGAAAGCTCACATAATGCTGGAAGACTTCTCAGTGCTAGCTCATATCCAACTGCCACCTGTTTGCAGATGTCTACATTTGTTTAGCAATGCATGTGATATGTATGCATACTTGCATATTTTATGTAAATATATCTGGCAGTATCTACACAGTAGCCTAGTAGAACATCACTTCATAGGACAGCTCAGCACACGTCAAGCCCAATACAGTGGTCAGTAAGCAAGAAAGTATGATTTCTTCTTAGACCAAATTATGATAATGTGCCATTTTAATATCTCTGTTAATAACTTGGCCCAGATAACCAACACTGTAAAAGTAGCTGACTCCAAATCCAGCTCCAGACAAGTGACAAGTGGTGTATCTCATGGTTCAGTCCTGGGACCTCTCTTGTTTGGCATCTACTTCTCTGAAGTACAGGCCAACACTAAGGGACTGTGGCTAACAAAGTTCGCAGATGACTGCAAACTGGGAGCCATTATCAAATCCCCAAATAATGTTGATACTCTACAAAAGGGCCTTACAGAAACAGATGCTTGGTGCCAGAGCCATGGGCTCAAGCTCAATGCCAAGAAATGTATAGTTATCCCCTTTGGGAAAAAAACATGTACCTGTGAATTACCACATAGGTGGCAGTACACTAAACACCAAAAGTGTGATAAGAGACTTAGGGACACAGATGGACAGTGGTCTCACCTTCAATAACCACATCGCCACAACAGTCAGGAAATCCTTCTATGTGGCACACCTCATCACTAAGGGCTTTTCATGCAGTAAAAAGGAGGTCATTGTCCCACTGTACTCATCCCTCATTAGACCTATTATAGAATACAACGCCCCATTTGGTATGTACCTCTCAAGACACCTGCAACAACTAGAAAGGCCGCAGAAATACCTCACTAAAAGAATCACAGGCCTAAAGCAGATGCCCTATGCTGACCGCCTTAAAAAACTCCAGCTATACTCTGTCACATATCTTCTACTCCAAGGCGATCTCTGCTTAACATACAAGGCATTGTCAAACCCAGAGCTGTTGGACATGCTACACTTAAAGAAATCCCAATCCCTCAGAGCCACATGCTCCAGGGATCTAAACCTTGTCATCACAATAAATAAAACATGCTGGAGAGATAGGTTCCTGACCCAGAGACTCCCCAGACTCTGGAATAGACTGCCCATACATGTCAAGCACCTCTTTGGCCCTCTTCAAAAGGAACCTTGATGGTTGGATGGGAGAAAGGAAATTCACCCCAGGGATCATGTCAGTCACCCTGCTAGACAGGGGTCCAGGGAAGTAAATAATGTGGGAAGAAATAGCCAGGGAATTGTTATGGCTAGGCTTGTATAGGCCCTAGGGCTGATAGCCTAGTACCAACCTATGAACCTATGCACCTATATATGGTGCTTCATGTCACAAGGCTTTCATAATTCTGTAAAAACTCAAACCTGCTATCTGCATACTTACCAGTCTGCAGATATATGCATATTTTATTACTAAACAGGCGTAAATCTCCATAAAAATCTAATTTATGTAAATATCTCTGGCATTCTCCACCTAGACACACACAGTTCCAGAGATGTGAGTTAGTGTTTTGAAATATTGTGAACATACCATCTGTTCATAAGTACATCAAAAACTTGAGCAAGGATGTTTATTTGGTAATTCATAGTATCAAATGAAAGTATACACAATACTGTAAACACTGATCACTGATAGTAATGCCTATGTAGCACTGTTTTGCAGATAGTTTCATAGTTTCTTGCTAGGTTATTGACCTTGAAGGATCTTTAGAAGCATGGCCATGCATTTCTGTGATTTTTTTTAGCCCTTTTAATTTACATATGAATACCTCAGAGGAAACAGAATATTTATGTTACCCTTTTCCATAGGGACAAAAGTTTACTCCAAGGATGAATTTGCAGTTTCCCATCCAGTCATGCAGATTATATTTAGCTAGATTAAGGAAAGTACTTGTTTTATGTGGAGAGGAACATTATTCCAAAGAAGGTGAATTCTCTGTGACATATATCTGTTCCTCCAACGTGTTCTGTATATATTGCAGAAGATATTTTGAGTGGGCATTTATGCCAGTTTTGGACTTGTGGGTGTGCAGTAGATAGGAGAGGACAAGATCTATAGTGGCTCTGTATAACAGGCAGAAGTCACCCTTGGCAACCTGTATGATACAAGATGGTGAGTGTAATTTTTATGATTTCAGCCCTTGATTTTCTTGGTGAGAAAATATTAGGGGCATTCAGGTTATGTCAAGTATTTGGACAGGTTTATGCCAAAAGGGGCATTATACTCAATGATCCATCTAATAAATGATGAATACTTTTAAATAACCATATCTCTGTATCTGGACACCATAGCTTTACTAATAAGCTGAGCAATGAAAAAGGACATTCTTGCAATATACATGATGACTTAGGAAAAGTTTACAGTCTTGCATAGGTTCCCAGGTTCCTAACTACTAGATCAATTTTTAGGGGTGTGTTGTCAATATGATAGTTGTAGGTGATGTCATGGTTACTGAAGGATACTATTATGCACCTTTTAGCATTTAGTTTTAGTCTGTGGTTTTGTCACTAGGTATTTGTATTGGAAAGGCCCTCTTGAAGTATCTTAGTGTCCTCTGGATAGTTAATAATAGCACCTAATTTACAGTCATCAGCAAGCTTGGCAAGTCATAAGCCCTTAACATTGTTTCTGACCTCTGAGAAGTAAATGCCAAAGAGAAATGGCCCAAGGACACAATCCTATGGTACAATGATGGTGACTGGTCTTTTGGAGGAGATGGAACCGCCCACCCATTTCTTTGTCAATGGAATATACAAATCTCATATGAATCATAATTATGCAAATATCTCAAAAATGGAGTGACATCTACAAAACTGCTTTTTAGTAAATTGAAGATTACATCTGCAGGAACAAAAAGTCACACAGATAGGTTCTTTCTACTATGGTTAGAGAAATATATGTTGTATAATTATAATATTAATAATATTTATATGGTACCTTACGACTTGTTCTTTACAAAATCACCATTATGTCTAGATGATAGATTAATATCATCATTGTGAAAGAGTGTGTGCTGAAGAAGTATCCTATTTTTACTGTTTCTGTAAATTTTATTATTTTTGAGATATACATGTAGATTTCAAAACTGCATTCTCAGGAATTTAGATCAGGTGAAATCTGTTAAAAAAAAATTTGCAGGTGTTAAGAAATATTGAAGTTCCTTTGTGGTTAGGTGTAAATGAGTTAAATCCCTGTATGTCTTCCTATGATTTCCTCTAATTCAGTGGCTGACACAAGAAAAATCAGAGGTTATCCTCTTTGAGACTTGATGGTTGAGAAATATCTGGTTTCATATTCTCAGAAGCTAGCAGAACTGAAAATTTACAACACATAAATTCATACTTAACTGGAATGGCAGCCAAGCAAGGCAGTTTCCTTTTTACATGTCTCCTGAAATGTCTGTACATGTACTTCCAAGTGCCAACATGCCAAAAAGCATAACATACTTATGCTGTTGAGTGATAGAAATTTGTCATTTGACTGGAGAATTATTGTGCATTCTCACTTGTATTATTCCAGACCCAAGTCATAATCAAATAGGGCCCTAGGTAGGGTAATGGATCAGGGCTGCCTGACAGCTCTCCCCCCACAACAGCCCCCCTCGCAGCACCCCCCCAGCCATTCCAGTGTCCCGTCCCTCTTCTTGGCTATTTCTCCCCAGTTACCATAGGCACTGTTTAAACTTGTCGGTGTGCATAGTTTCTTTTTTCACTTCTGCAATGATTAGAGCTATTTAAAACTTTTATTTCAAATTTTATAGCAAAAACACTGATAGCCATTTGCTAAACAAAACAATACAGTCTCACAATGAAAACAGACAGCATAAACAGTAAGCCTCTCTGCCCTTGGATTTGTGAAAGGCAGATCATGTCTTCTAAACCTGATAGACTTCTTTGAAGCAGTCATCAAAGCCATAGATGAGGGTAAGGTGGTTCACACAGCCTATCTAGATCTCGCCAAGGCTTTGGACACCATCGCCCACTCTAGAATTATAGATAAACTCACTAAACTAGGTATAAATCCCTATGTCACAAGATGGGTTGCCAACTGGCTCACGGACAGAACCCACGCTGTGAAAGTAGCAGACTCCAAATCCGACTTCAGACCAGTGACAAGTGGAGTACCACAGGGTTCAGTCCTGGGTCCTGTCCTGTTTGGTATCTACTTCTCTGAAGTACAGGCTAACACAGAAGGTCTTTGGCTAATGAAGTTTGCAGATGACTGCAAACTGGGAGCCATAATCAAAACTCCTAACAATGTGGACATCCTACAACAGGGCCTCACTGAGACAGATGCCTGGTGTCAAAGCCATGGCCTCAAGCTCAATGCCAAAACATGCATTGTTATCCCCTTTGGTAAAAACTCTGTACCCATGAACTACTACATAGGTGGTAGTCTACTTAACACCGAAAGTGTGATTAGAGACCTTGGGACACAGGTAGACAGTAGTCTCTCCTTTGATAATCACATCGCCACAGTGGCCAGGAAATCCTTCTACATGGCACACCACATCACAAAAGGTTTCTCATCCAGAAAATAAGAGGTCATTGTTCCCCTCTACTCATCACTCATTAGACCCAGTATAGAGTACAGTGCCTCTTTTGGTATGTACCTCACAAGACATCTACAACAACTGGAGAGGCCAAAGAAATACCTTACAAAGAGGATTACTGGCCTCAAACAGATGCCCTATGTAGACCATCTCAAACCCAGAGCTGTTGGACATGCTCCACTTAAAGAAATCCCAATCCCTCCAAGCTACACGCTGTAGGGACCTAAACCTTGTCACCATAATAAACAGAACATGCTGGAGGGATAGATTCCTGTCCCAGAGACTTACCATACTCTGGAACAGACTACCTAGCTATGTCAAACAGAGCTCCTCATTAACACTCTTCAAGAAAAATCTTGATGATTGGATGGGAAATAGTAAATTCAGCCCGGGGATCACTTCTGTGGCCCTGCTTGACAGGGGCACAGGAAAATCATTTTCTTGGGTGACGAAAGCCAGGGTACCTTTTTGGCTAGGCTTATGTAGGCCCTAGGGCCAATAGCCTAGTACCTACCTATGGACCTATGAACCTATGAACTCACATTCATTGAAATAGCATTGAAACCCACATTCAACAAAAATGCATTTGGCAAGTAGTGGATTAAAGGAAAACTCCACCCTATAACTAAAAACATGTTTTTTCAGTCTGTCTTTGTTTCAAGACCTATTTTAACACCTCAAAATTACTCTTAGTGCTTTATTTGTAAGTTTAGCCTGTTTACTACAACATGGCCACCAATGGGGCTTGATATAGTAATGTGATCTTCTTCTGCTTCAACCCTTTTTCTTTCCCATAAAGCATTTCAAGTCTTCTTTCTATGACTCGTGCCAGACATAAGGAAGTAACTGAAGTCCCATGCCACTGACATATAATGGGAAATGTGTGACTCGCTGTCATATTGTATTCCTTCTGTAAGAGAGCTGCTTCTTTTCTGTTGCTAATCACCCTCATTTATGTTTTGCACACAGCTTCTTTTACACTATACTTTGAAGTTATCTAGCTGCAATCAGAGAAGTAACTAAACTGGAAGCCTTTGATCTAGGTGTTCTTTTGTAGTCCAACATGAATTGCACTGGTGTTAAAACTGTCACTGCAATTGACAGCTCAACATTGAAAGGAAGGGACTTCCAATCTAACATTCTTCCCCTCTACCTGCAGTAAGAATTATTTATTTATTTGGTAAGTTAGCAGTAGAAAATTTATTTATTTAAACACTTTCCATTTAATTTTTGGAAGCAAGTTTCATAAAATTCTTGAGTCTTTCAGTGTGTTTTTTTACTGGTGACTTTTAATTTAACACTATTTATGTACACAAGATATTATGTTAACTTATTTATTCATGCCCATTTCTTTCTGAGGAACAGCTGTCTTGTGACATGCTTTTTTATAATATCCTGACATTCTAGTCGTCTGCACATTTTCTGAATTACAACAAAACAGTAATTTGCATGCCTGGCTCCATGATACTGGCACAATAAAAGAATGTACTGAAAACTAACTATATTCTACAGGCCATGCAGTGATTTTTTTTTTTTTTTTTTTTGTGGGGGTTGCTTACTGAATATTTTAGGAAAAATGCATACAAATTCAAAGGTGTATATTCTAGGGTGACCCTTTGTCACTGCTGCTTCTCTGTCTTGCCCTTACCCCATTAAGATGTTTACTTAACAGCTTAGGTCATGTATCTAATTTGGCTCCTAGAAAACAACAAAGTGTAAAGACTTCTCATCTTCACTTTGTCCATGATTTAAAACCGTTACATTGTGGTCGAGCCTGGAGTTGTCCTTTAACTACACAGATACACACTCAAACACATAGTAATGACTATGCATGTGACATCCACTTTTGCTATAGAGTCAAACATGGTCAACCCTGCAAGGGGCAAAACAGTGGGAAATTCTCTCCACCGATTCATCTGATGACCTTAATAGCATATGCCTTTGCCTGGATGGGTGTCTGAAGAAAGCCATGCCAATGCTTACAATGAATACAGAGTACTTCTGTTTTCGTGACTTCAAAGCATTCAGCACAGTCAGGGGTGAAGATGAGCGAACACCTCATGACAAATTTACATATACAGCTTAGGGTGAAATGGTACTGTTTACTAAATGGTTTGAAGGATGACTAATGAGTGTTTATATACAATTTCACAGCAGGAAACAGATAAATCAAAAAAAATGTGTGTGTCTACTGACTGTACCCCAGTGTGTATTTGGCTGTGAGGCTTCAGACTACGTGCATCAAGAAATTCCGCAGATAATGATATGCAGGATCACTGGTAAATGACCGTAACAAAAATACCAATGTAAGAGTTGCAGACATCTGTGACTCCATTGTTGGTGTTGCTGTGACTCCAGAGAGATTGCAAAGAAATCACAATGTCACAAAAGGAAGCATTACTTTTTCTCATTCTGGGGAACATGTGGACAGATGCATTATCCGTAATTTCTGCCACCCGGGTCTAATCAAAATTATTGTAGTCCTCCGGCTGATGTCTGATCATAAATCAGTCTATGTATAAGTATCAACAGCATGAGACCACAACCAAGAGAACGTAGGCTAAAAAAGCTTCTCCAAAGCAAATTACTGACTGTACAGTGAGTGGAATTAGTAGCTTCCTCGGTCTTATCCACACTGATGCCAATGACATCTACACTGGCTTGTACACCACAGGCACTGCATATACATAGTACAACTGAAATGACTTGAACATTCATGATGGGAGCAAAGCTGGGCAGCAAAAAAAAATAAATAAATAAAAAAAAATAAAGCCTGACAGTTGAAAATCAACCATAAACCATTTATACTAACGGAGAACTGAATTGCTGTATAAGGGCAATAACGAACAAACACACATTTGCAAGTCCACAGTACTATTACTCACATCACATAGCCTCCACCAAAAACAACCAAAAATACGTCGGGCAGACCACCGCTCAACTCTTCATTTCTTGGCAGCAGAGAAAACCCATCTGTTACCACAGATCACACCACATCCCAGGTAGCAGAAGCTGTCAAGCATACTTTTTACACTCTTCTCACTTAAGTCAAATAAATGCACCCCATAGCAGATACCATTGCACCACCCTCTGTGGGCTCAAGGTTACATTTCCACTACTGCCATACCACTTCCAACCAAACATGACACATAATGTGCGATATCAACAAGGTAACTCCCTAGCACTTAACTAAACCTACATTAGCATCAGGACCCTCCTAACAGAAGCCAAGCGACTGGTACCCCTTCTCCAGCAATTAAAAAAAGACAGTCTTTGTACTCCTACAAAGCCTGAGAGCTCTAGAATGCCTTACCAGCAAACTTAAGAGTTAAAACACACCCTAAGAATGCTATACTCAAAGTTAAAAACACCTCCCAGCTGCAACCATCTGCCCCTGTTCACAAAACACGTAGCGAGCCATGTCTTACGCATGCCTACCTTCACCTCATTTACTCAATTTTCCTTCCACACATCAGCCCCATATCCCCCTTTTTGACTTCTAAGTCCATAGCAGCTACATGTATTAAAACTTATCTAAACACTTGATAAGAAACTACAAATACTAACTGTGAGATAGAACTTTCAAAACTTGCTTATTGTACAACAGTCTACCAAAACAGACAGTAATAGTAAAACTAGCCGATTCAACTTTTATCTCTGATCCCATGGAGGACATGTTTTTGGCCTTGGAGATGCCAGAAATGACCTCTTCTTTGCAGATGTTAGGTAGAGGACTGGTAGCAGGGATGCATTAGGATATGTCTGATAGGCAGAGGGGATGCAGTTTAAGTCAAATCTCCCTGCCAGCAGGTTGGCACTTTCTTCGGGTTCTGTGTGACTGTTATCACTGACTCAAAGTTCTGTGCACAGCTAGGCATACCATCTCAGACAAAAAACTAAATGACTTATCTTTTCCTTTGTTTTTGTTACAGGTTACAGGAAGGAATTCACAACAGAGAACTTCAGTATTGGCAAGTCATGCAAATTTAGCAAACCTGTGTTTTTTGATGGCACCTCTGACAACCTTAATACAACCAATCAAGGGTGAGAGCATTTGAGAGTAATGTGGACTCATCACTGAGCATAATAAACAGGCATTGTGATTGGAATATTCTGAATAAAGTAGAAAGTCTTTGTGGTGTCAAAAGTGACAGACGACTGCACGTTCATAAGCGATGACAACATTTACAAGTAAAATGATTTTATAAGGGACAACAGAACGAGTTTAATGTAATAACTCAAAGCTGAGGCACATTTCCTTGTAATAAATGTCACTTCTACAAGTATATATTTAAATAACAAGCATTTATGTACCCATCTATGAAAAAACATACTCACTAAAGGTTTATGCTGATTGTTTACATTCCTATGTGCAAATCATGTCATGTTTCTTATGTTGTAAAATTCAAGAGAAAACTTAAAAGTCACAACATCTGACCATCTGACATTAAGAGAAACAGTGGGTAGAAATGTGTCATATAAACATATAGAAAAAAGTGAAACACAAAGATTACTGCAAAGTGTGCACTTTGTGTAACCTTTTTGAATTTAATAGCGCTACCAGAATGCTTTTGCTATCTATTTACTCATGAAAGTTAAACAAAATATTACACTTTCTAGTAGCATTTATGAATCCCCTAGCAATATTGAAACAACTAGTGCAGAAAATGCTAACTATGGATTAATAAGTACATGTAAAGCTCATATAATGACAGTTCTAAATATATATATATATATATATATATATACACACACACACACACACACACACACACACACACACACACACACACACATACACACACACACACACACACATATATATATATATATATATATATATATATATATATATATATATATATATATATATATGCACTTATATTTAACTTTTTTAAAAAATGAGGCAACGCAGGAAGTGATTCTGATGGTTTGAGACAATGACATCTCATTTCGGTATTTATTTTGTATATTGAAGCAGTTTTCATAACTGTGACGATATGCATGACAAGAAAGATTGTATATTTTTATTGTTAGATTTATTGCTTGATTCAAGTTGCCCTCCTGGTGCCTGATACCTTTTTTTTCATTTGAGCCAAAAATCTACCCGAAACAAATCTAAATATTCTAGATAAAGTTCAACATATTTTATCTGTAATCTGCGAACAACTGCATTTGCATATGCTCTGCAAAAGTCAGACCTTTTTCTGAACTCTACTCATATATTTATCTAATTACATTGAATAGTGGAGCCATTACAAAAAAGTTATAGTCTAGTAAGTACTACATTGAAATGTACCGTAAACAACCATAAAACCCAACCATAAAGTCAAACAATCACTTCCATAATTAATAAACCAAAAAACCAAGACGAACAAGAGCTGCGTTGAATAGAACTATTTAATAGTGTTAGCGCTTTCGGAAACAGACTGTGCTTTTCCTTCTTCAGACAAACCAAAAAGCAAATTCAAATGCTTTTAAATGTGAACATCAACGTATCAATTAATTACGTAAAATGGAACTCCCATTTTAAAGTGAGAGCATACATTAGTTAAAAATCTTCAGAAAGTCAAAACTAAGTAGAGCCACATAATCCTTGCCCAAGCAACCCTAAGAAGACCATTAAATCATCTTAAACTACCTAGATATATATATTAGCTACATCTAAAATAACAATAAATTCATGAATATTGTTATTAATAAATTCAACAAAAACTTTTTTTCTAAATAAAAAATGATTAGAAATACAATAAATAATTATTCTAAAATATTTGACATACAAATACGAGTCACAAAGAGAAACTGTCCATACATTAAATATACTTTCACCTTTTAAGAGACAGCAACTTTAAGAAACATTTTATTGAAATAGTTTCATTCAAGCCTGGGGGTAGGTAGGCTGCAGTATGAATTTGCCACCTCACTTCCTCAATTTCCAAATTAATCTGCCAAGGGCCACATCTCTCATCTACACCTATCTGCTTAAGCACAGAAAACTTAAAGCAGTGATCTGGGAAGTCAGCAGTGTGCCTAGCTAGGGCGTTGGTCATATCCCTCCTACTTATGGCATACAAATGCTCATATATACGTTGTTTTAGCTTCCTTTCAGTCTTGCCGATATAGAACGCTTTACAAGCTTGGCAGCATGCACAATAAACCACTCCTTTTGAATCACATGAAAAATTCCCCTGGACTTTGTAGAGGGTGTCCCTAATCTTAAATTGATAAGCAAGATTAACATGCTTACATTGGTGGCACTATCCACATTTAAACATACCCTTGTTTTTGTTGGATAGTGGTTTAATGGAATGTTGCAACAAAATTTTAAGGTTGTGACCTCGTCTAAAAGTAATTTTTGGTTTGTTACCAAAAACTTTATGTAGAGACATGTCCTCAATAACAAGAGTCCAGTTCTTATAAAGGGTCTCCCTGATAAAGGAATGGTCTAAATTATATGTGCATAAGAAACTAGTGTTATGACAATGAGTATTGTTAGCTGTAAAATCCTGGACTTCTCTGGCCATACTTTCCTGTTCCACCAAGTTCACAAAAGATACTAAGGGCTCGAAGTATCCAGAATGACGTTTGGTAATTACTTCAGTGGAAATGTTTGAAATCAGGCTTAAAAGGTAACCTCTACTAAGAAACATTTTTTCTAGCAAGCCGCATTCATCAATGAAGTCAGAATCATCTGAGATCATTCTGGCTGCCCTTACCATCTACCCTTTAACCACTGCTCTCTTTTGATGGTAAGGGTGACAGCTAGAAAAATGGAGAAAGGAGTTAGAGTAAGTAGGCTTCCTATAAATTGTGCTTTTAAATCTGCCTTTAACCAAATCTTTGTGGATACGAATGTCAAGAAAGTTAATAGTTTCACTTTCCAAATTAAAGGTGAACTCCAGAAAGTTAGTTGAGGCTGTAATTGAAGTGATGAAATTCTGCACTAGTTCTATAGGGCCTTTCCATAAAATGAACATGTCGTCTTGGTATCTTGTGTACCAAGCGACATTGTTCTTAAACAGGGAATTTTTAAAAAGCATGGTTGTCTCCCAGTGTGCCATTATACAGTTCGCAAAACTGCCGCCACAGGGAGACCCCATAGCTACCCCTGTTTTTTGGAGAAAGAGTTTTCCTTCAAACCACATAAAGTTGTTGAGCAGAATTAACTCCAACAGGGTTTCCACAACATAGATAGTATTGTTGTCAATTTTCCTTACTTGTAGAAACTCTCTAATCCATTCAATGCCTGATTCTTGGGGAATCACAGTGTACAGATCCCTTACATCAATTGTCAATAATTTAAAATCCTGTTGAAAAGGGATGCTACCAAGTTCCGTTAAGAAACTCCAGGAATCTTTACATATTTGATGCTCCTTTTCCACTAGGGGTCTCAAGATACTATCTACATATTTAGCACAACCATAAGTGATTGACCCACGCCCATCAACAATAGGTCTAAAAGGTGGATCAACCACTTGCTTGTGGATCTTAGGTATGCCAAACAAAGATGCCAACCTAGGGGCTGGCATAGTTATGAAGTTAAATAAATCTAAGTCAATCGCTTTTTCAATAAAAAGTTCATCAAGTGTGGCTCTAATTTTACTATAAGCCATATTGACTTCATTTAAACTAACTTGTTGGTAAATTTAATTATTTACATGTTCAGCCATACTAGAAATATACGTACAATAATCCATACAAACCAAACCAACTCCTTTATCTGGCTTCATCATCCTAATTTTACAATCTTTCAAAAGTTTAATGAAATCACGTTCTTTGTCGCTAATGTTAAGAACACCTTTCCTGGTTTTTGACCCTGTGTCGACAAAGGACCTAAAATCTAGTTCACACATTTTCTCAAATGCCAGAATATTAGGGTAGAGTGGATTAAATATACTAGAGACCCGCAATGAATTGGAACAGAAAGAATTAGGGCCTATAGTGGCATTGAGGTTAATCTTACGAACAAATAATTTAAGGTCCACTATTGTACTGACCAAGTTCATTCCAGAATCAGGGACGAAAGATAAACCTAGTGCAAAAAAGTCAATGATGTCCTGAGGAAAATTTAAGTCAGAATAGTTATAAATATGAAAATCCCCACCAGAGTTCAATAGAATTTGGGGGTTAGGAACAGCATTTCCAACTACCTCTTGCGCTGATTCCTTTGTTTCTGCGTACGCCCATACTGATTGGGCGTTTTCGAGTTGTTCTGTAGGTTGGACTGGTGCAATGGAAAAACCTGTTCTGTACTTGATGTAGGTTGATTATTGTTGTGAATGTTGCTGTTGTTGTTATTATTGTTATTGTTACCAACATTCCGATTGTTGGAAAAAGAGTGTTTATTCTCATTAATTCTAATTCTCTCACTTCTTCGTGGCAAATTATCAACCCTAAAAGGGTCAGAGTCACATTCATTGAAATCACCCTCTTCAGTGTTAACAGCAGTCTCATTAGAAAAAGCTTGGGAGCTATTAGACTTGACAGGTGGAGGTGGGTGGTAAGCAGTCCTAGACCCATACTGTTGAACATCCCTTACTATTTTCCTTTTCTTGGCGTTAGCCAGCTTGGTCATGGTAGCCTCAATGCTATTAAAAATCCTTGTAAATTCGTATTTATAACGAGGAAAGTCGACACTAGATTTAATGTCGTGTTCTAAAATTTCTAATTCATTTTTAAGAGTCAGAACTTGTGATTTATAATAGTTTATTAATGTCTTTATGAACTCAAATCCCTGCTTATTAAACAGCTCCAAGAGTTCATGGTGAAACTCAGACTGATTCACCAGCCCAACAGGATACCTCCACTGCCTGAGCCCTTTAGGTATAATTTCTTTACTCAAGCATTCCTCCAAGTATGAAATTTCTAGCTGCAGTTTCCTGCAGCGAAATAATTTGTAATAAAATAAATTAATATGAACTGAAAGGTTGGTGGGAGTGTTCATATGCGACAAATTAGAATTAGAAACAACATTGTCATTAAAAAAATTAACATTACCCAAAAAGGTTCCAAGGGATGGTGTTGATTCATTAATATTCCCGTTGTCATTAACATGACCAGGCTGGTTGGAAACACTCGTTGTGGGTATTGGCTGCTCGCCTCTCACAGTTTCAATCATGTTTCCTTGTTGTAAATCACAGTTTCTCCGATTACTAGAAGATGATGAAACACCATTGTTAGTTGTAGATAAAACCACAGGACCAGTAGGTATGATGCACGAAAGGGGTTGCTGCGTGTTCCCACTTGCTTGTTTAGCAGAATCTGCTAAACTCTCTACTTTCTGTGTTAGACTCTCAACACGGCCCATGAGCACTTGTAAAAGGGCTGTGAGATTACCGACGGCGTTCGCCTCTCCGGATCCAGAACTTGCGTTAGATAAACCATTAAAAACGGGCTCCTCTTGAGAAAACAGAAGCCTTGTGACCCTGCTCCGTCTTGGTTCACCATACCACCAAACACAAATGAAAAGCGAACCAAACAAACTGATAAACCAAAAAAACAAGATGAACAAGAGCTGCGTTGAATAGAACTATTTAATAGTGTTAGCGCTTTCGGAAACAGACTGTGATTTTCCTTCTTCAGACAAACCAAAAAGCAAATTCAAATGCTTTTAAATGTGAACATCAACGTATCAATTAATTACGTAAAATGGAACTCCCATTTTAAAGTGAGAGCATACATTAGTTAAAAATCTTCAGAAAGTCAAAACTAAGTAGAGCTACATAATCCTTGCCCAAGCAACCCTAAGAAGACCCTTAAATCATCTTAAACTACCTAGATATATATTAGCTACAACATCTAAAATAACAATAAATTCATGAATATTGTTATTAATAAATTCAACAAAAACTTTTTTTCTAAATAAAAAATGATTAGAAATACACTAAATAATTCTAAAATATTTGACATACAAATACGAGTCACAAAGAGAAACTGTCCATACATTAAATATACTTTCACCTTCCATAATTAATCAAACACAAATCCAAGTACTGCAATACCCCAGCATAGAAACCATGTTGAGTTAACCCCATGCTAAACACATAACCCTGTAATTCCAAAACATGCCTAGTGTTATTGCTGATTGCTTATCACAGCTGCAGCTCATGATGTGATGTGGAAAAACGTCCAGTATCAATTCACTAAGTAAGAATATGCATCTCAGTTCCCTGCTAAGTAGTAAACTCACTTGCACTATGACCTGGAGCTGTGGTGAAGGAGGAACATTAAGTCACACGTATAGGGGTGAGGGGGACAAATGATAAGCAGATAGAAAGTACACACCTCAGCTTCTGTTCATATTTATGCATTTTCCACATTTCTTGCCTAACTTCACCTTATATATTCTTTTGTTGTTTTTTGGCACATTCAGTTGCTGCCTGGTTTTTATCCACTTATGGTTTGATTTTCATTCCTGCTTGATGCCGATATGCTTCTGCTAGCCTAAGCAGGGAATTCATCTTAGATTTATTTTCCTCATGTTTCAAACCTTTCACTACATTTGGGTCTTGTAAGTCAGCAGATATGTGTGGAGTCCCACAATTGCAGATCTGTACATGTAATCAATTTCAAGGAGGCCCATCCCTCCATCGGAATGGGGAATATATAATCTTGGTATGCATTGATTTTTATAAATCAATTGGTGAGCATGAAGCATCCTTCTTGTTTTCCTATCTAAATCTATCCAACACATTTTGGGCCAGTCAATCACTCCAAAACTGTAAGTTAGGACAGGAAGAGCAAATTGGTTTATAGCTTGGATTTTGTTCCTAGATGTCAATGCCGTTTTCAGGATTAATTTAAGTCTTTTAAAGTATTCCTTACTAAGTTTTATTCACATTTGTTCATGTTTTATTGTTGATCCTTCATAATTTCCAAATATCTATACACTCCCTCTTGCTTAATTTCTTTTATATCACATTCTTGTCCCAAACTGATGTTGTCTTGGTGCTGCAGTTTTTCTGCTTTAAAGGTTGCTTTTGCACATTTATCAAGCCAAAATGACATTCTTATATCATCTGAAAAAGTTTTGACAATGTGTAGTTGTACTTTCAGTTCCTCATCTGATGAGCTATATAGTTTCAAATCATCGGCAAAGAGAAGATGGGAAGTCTTTACACTTTGTTGTTTTCTAGGAGCAAAATTATAGTCATGGCCTAAGCTGTTAAGTAGATAGCTTAATGGGTTAATGGCAAGGCAGAATAGCAATGGTGACAGCCACACTGGAATATCCCCCTTTGAATTCTTATCCCTGAAATTATAATTAGTCTTTTTATCATGCCTTAATTGCAAAGTGCTCTGCCACTGTTTCAAATTCACTGTAATGTAGTTGATTAGTGCAGGGTGTATCTTATGCATTTTAAGCACTATTTTATCCATGAATGTGGGATACTATTAAATGCTTTTTTGTAGTCAATCCATGCCATACTCAGATTCTTCTCCTTTTTATGGTTCTCCAGTATGACTTTATTTAACAGCAGATGATCCTTTGTTCCATATGACTTTCTTTTATTGCCCTTTTGTTCTATTGCTATGATTGAGTTTATAGACTCTGTCGGCATCAATTACAGTGTATAGTTTATATGTCATTGAAAGGCAAGATATTGGGCTATAATTTTTAGGGCAGCTTGCAGTTTCACTCTTAAGTAGGAGCATTGCCTGTTTTTAGTCAGGTCGGTGTCTGTTCGGGGTGTGCATATATGTAGTTCTTATTCATGGCTAAATCTTCATGCAAAGATGGTAACATTTTAACCAGACATTAGGCACTGAATAATGGCCTGAGGTTTTCCAATTTGGGGCTTTTCATATGGTCCATTTAGGATTATGCAATGTATTTCCTACTTTACATAGCAATCCTACCTCCAACTACTTTATTTCCTTCACAATATCCATCACATCTTTCAAAGCTGGGTTAATACTTGATTTCTGCTTTATTACTTTTGTTTGGTTGCTAACATGGCTAAAGTTATTAGGGTCTTGCAATGGCTATTCACCTCCATTCCCCAAATCCAACTAAATTACATCATCTGTTTAATTACATCCATCTGTTCACACAGCATTTGGCCAAACGCATTTGTACTGCATCCTTAAATGCTCTCAACTCTGCATACTCTCAGAAAACTTGATCCTGTTTTCCTCTGTCACTCCCTACACATCTTCAATAACTACTCTCTAGATGAAAATTCTTAGCAATCTACTTGAAGTATAAAAATATATATGCAAGTATTTTATACAAATAACCTGAACTGTATAGATTTTGTTGCATACATACAGGTTTTGCAAACTTACCCCACCAATAATGCTTTGTAATTGGACCATCCAGTCTTTCCAATGCCCCCCTGAATGTATTTTATAACTATTATGTGTGATTTTTTGGCACACTAATTACTTTGTAATAGTATTTTCTGTTTCATTTCTACAACATATTCCACCAAGGTTGGCCACTCTCCTACCACTTCCCTTTCTTCTTTTTTTCACTTCCCTTTTTTTTTTGTCTGTATACTGATATTTTTCACTTCTCAACATGAATAGTTACAGGACATTGTTCATAGTTCACTATTCTGAAAACCATCTGCAAAATCTAACAATGTAAAGAGTCCATAAGTCACACCAATGTCAAGGGTTGAAGAGCATGAAGAGCTTCAGTTCAGAATTATAAACAGCTTATCTCCTGTGCTGGCTAGCATATTAGATTTG
The DNA here is from genome assembly GCF_019279795.1 of Protopterus annectens. NCBI lineage: Eukaryota > Metazoa > Chordata > Ceratodontiformes > Protopteridae > Protopterus > Protopterus annectens. Next base: position 1,570,091,989 of record NC_056746.1, on the reverse strand, counting down.
GCGTGGATCATTTTAAAAGGTCCTGTACTGCTTTCATTTCTTGCTAACTGGAATCACCAGAACATAAGCAGTTGTAAAAAGTTTCAGAGTTAAGCATGCTTATCATCCACAGATGACGAATGAACTCAAATCCCTCATGATTGAGAATGAGAGTGTTTGGAAGTATATCAAAGGCGGCCTCTTCTATACCCATCAGTGTTAAACATAATTAAGGAATGTTTGCAACCTCCTGTGAGGGACTACAAATATTATTTCTTACTTGATTTAGCACACAATCTAATCCTATTTCTACAAGAAAAGGATAAGAAGAGAATTAGTTCCTTTCTTGCCCCTGGTGGAAAGGAAACAGCCTCACCTTTACTGTGATCTGGATTTTTTTGTGTGTTCAGTAATTGTAGTAAACGGCTACCTAAAATCCTGATGTAAATGGATTTTTGAACCTGTGTTGCATTTTTATTTTGCTGTTTTATTTGTATTTCATTTATTTTAATGTCATTATGTTATTACAGTTGTTCTTGCTTAAGATGGTGTATTGATGGATGTTTGGGTTATGTAGCTTGCTGATGAGGATGCAGCTGTGTACTGGACAGCTTACACATTTCTTCAGTAACACAGATTGATTCTGTGCTATTCTTTCAGTATGAAGAAGAAATGTAATTGATGGTGATTCCCAATCACACTAAAGGAATGAGGAAGCAGCTTTGTTTTATTTTAATTTGTCGTTTCTCATTGGGAGATGTACAGAAAAGTATTTTGTTTTCGTTATCTACAATATGGCAGCATTGGTTCTGCTAAAGGTGTTTATAATGGTCCAGGTCTTTGCTTTATGATAACTGATTACAGCAACCCTCCTGCCGTAGAGCAAATGCAAGCAAACAGTTGTTTATATCCCAGACTATTGCAGAATAATGTATTTTAAATACATCCCTGAAACATAAAACAAAAGACAATGCAGGAAAGAGATAAATAATACTGACCCTGAATATCAATGTTGGTGCTTGACACAGGAGTGTCATGCAAAATTTTAACAAACTTCTTAAATAATATAAACTGAGTATGTTACATGACTGATGAATTTAGGCTTGGCTAATAAACACTATCCTTCTGTCAAGGCTTTTATATGGTTCTCTGTTTTTTCAACCATCTTTGATTTGCTCCTTGTTAAGCATAAGTAGGTGTACCACAGGGCAGCTGAACTGGTTAACACATCTTCCTTAAAATAATACATTACCTTGCAGGCAACATGCTGGTCCATCTTGGACTTTTCAATGAATCCAGGCTATTGCATGTGGACATCATCTGTAAAGTGTATTATTCTACACAATTCCATTACTTTTCAAATCTCTAAAAAATGTTTGTACATCTACACATCACAAAATGAAGCAGACAGTTTGATGAAGGTATTTTTGCCTGCTGCCTTACAGAGCTAGGAAATTATCTGCTTAAAATAATGGAAGTGGATGATGCACATTCATATCCCAAAATAATGGTCTTCTTCTTTCGACTTTTCCCGGTTAGGGGTCACCACAGCGGATCACCTGTCCGCTCATGATTGGCAGTAGAGTTTTAAGGTGTGGAGTTGCCAGCCCAGTACCTGACCTTTCACTGAAGGCACACACATGCACTCACGCCTAGGTCCAATTTAGTGTCCAATCCACCTACAGCATGTCTTTGGGATGTGGGAGGAAACTGGAGCACCCAGAGGAAACCCACGTGACCACATGGAGGACATGCAGTCTCTGCACAAAATGCACCCCAGCCGAGGATCGAACTGGAGAACCTCTTGCTATGAGGTGCCAACGCTAACTACTGCACCACTGTGGCCACCCATAGCCCAAAATAATGGTATAGTTGTAAAATAAATGGTCTTTAATAAGTCATGATACAGCACATCTTTGAATATACTAGTGTAACCTATTCCAGTTTTGTGTGCTTTGTGTTTCCTGCTCCTTTAGTAACAACTATGTTTCTCTTTCTATCTACAGCTCTTCCTTGACCCCCTTTTCCTATCTCCACATCTCCCCATACAGGTAACCATTAATGGTTTCTAGCTAGCACCACTGTATACCTGAACTTAATCTTGCATTACCTCCTAGTCTACCATCTCTTTTTGCTGCTCAGTCTTCATTTATATTTGGCAGTTGTTATGCATTGCTTCTACTAAAAAAGTGACTAGTCTCTTTTTTGTATATAGTTTATCACTTTGACAAATACCCTGTGCTGCTATATTTATGCTATGCATTGGCATTACAGTTCTGCCACTGCCCAAGACATAAGTGAGAGTAGTCATTCTGTATGTTTTGCTATGTATACTTTTTATTGTACCATAATTTATTAGATCAGAAAACTCATTTATTAAATCACCATTTCTTTATGCAGGCTTCTTTGTTTTTCATTATGAATTACTGGTTATTTTGCCCTATAATTTTAAATGAGTTTGCTCAGTTATTGAATCTACTATTATTGACTAATGTATACTATCATGTTGTTGTTTGTCTTTCGGCTTTTCCCAGTTAGGGGTCGCCACAGTGGAACTCCGGTCCGCTAGTGATTGGCAGTTGGTTTTTATGGTGTCGAGTTGCCAGCTCGACACCCAACCTTCAACGAAGGCATGCCCATTCAACGCATGTCTTTCGAATGCCCACTCGACCGTGGGGAGGACATGCAGACTCCACACAGAAGGCACTCCCAACCCAAGCCGAGAATTGAACGGGAGAACCTCTTGCTGTAAGGCAACAACGCTACCAATGCACCACCATAATTTTGTAATATTTATCAGAGGACATATTCTCCATGGGCTTCAATGAAAATAAGTTTAGTTAGATGGACAAGCTGGTTATCAAAGCAAAATAAATAAAACAAATTAATTAGAATAGCCTCCACTATGTGTTATAAATGCAGTTTCATAAAATTGAAAATATCCAGTAATTTACATCAGATTTCTGAATGTTGTTGTATACATCATGGTCTAAGCATGTTTAAACTGGCATTTTACATGCAAAATCAATGTTTAGGGAAAAGTTAAAATCAATTATTTTTACTGTTTATTAAGCAAGACCAAAAAGATAAGGGTCACAGATGCGTGAAAGTAACAGAACTGGAAGCCTATAATGAGCGAGTCCAATGCCACATTAACAGTTTTCAAAATTCTAATTCCAGTTTTATAATATTGGAATATCTTTACAACCCTTCACAAAAGCAAATCTTTTTTTTTGTTTATTATTTTCAGTGAATATCAAATAACATTATGTAACCAAATTGAAGAAATTTGAAATTACTACATAATAGAAGTGCACATAAGATCAGTAAAAATGTATATATTTTGACGAATAAACGTAACAACATGTATACAAAAACAGTGTACATAATTATATTTGCTACTGTTTTTCAGTCAAGAATCTTTTTTTCTTAAACACTGTTGAATTTTAAAACTTTCACATATTTTGTGGTAGCACTTAAAAAAATGATCATCTGTAACAGCTTTTAAGCACAGCCAATATGTACTAATATAGTATTTTAATGATACTAACAGCATTAAAACTAAAACACTGCTTTCTTTCTTAACAGTCACCAAAAAGTCTGAATAACCCTTATACCTATGATAAGGATTAAATATAATTCAAATCTTGACCAAAACAGAGTTAGAAGTCTTACACAGCAAGGGATTCAAAGACGCCCAAACACATGTGCACAAGTGCTGGGCAGGGTTATGTTACACAGGTGTAATTATGTATAATGTTTTTGCAATTCTACCTATGTCAGTGGTGGCAATCTGTACAGTGTAAATTGGAACTACTTCACCCACCACAGACCACCAATGCAGCTAAGTCAAGCTTTGGTGAATGTGAATAAATAACTGTAGGCATGTGTATGTATCTTTGTCAATGTGTGAGACCACTGAGGTAGTCTGAGTAGGTCTGTCAGTGGTGATGCATGAATAGCTAGTGTGTGTGTGTGTGTGTGTGTGTGTGTGTGTGTGTGTGTGTGTGTGTGTGTGTGTGTGTGTGTGTGTATATTTGTGTCCATGGACTTCGGGCCATTATCTGTGTGGGATCCTCTCAGTATCTATATGAGGTAGTAAGTGTTGCACTGCATAGTTTTTTCAGCTGCATAGTGCAGCAGTTCACAGTTATACATATTCTCAGGTAATGAGATGTTGCCCTTTTGGAAATCTGAATGTCTGTGAATCAGTAAATGACACTGTAGTACAGCTCACCTCATCAGTATAGGGTGAGCTACTATGCAATGTTATTTACAATGAATGCTGGCCCATGTGTTCATAGGTTCATAGGTAGGTACTAGGTTATCGGCCCATGGCCTAAGTAACTCTAGCCAACAAGGTTCCCTGGCTTACGCCACCCAAGAAAGTTAATTTCCTGTGCCCCTGTCAAGCAGAGCCACAGAAGTGATCCCCAGGGTGTATTTTCTAGTTCCCATCCACTCTTCAAGATTTTTCTTGAAGAGTGCTAATGAACGTTGCTTGACATAGATGGGTAGCTTGTTCCAGAGTACAGGAAGTCTCTGGGACAGGAATCTATCCCTCCAGCATGTCCTGTTTATTGTGGTGACAAGGTTTAGGTCCTTAGAGCATGTAGTTCGGAGGGATTGGGATTTCTTTTGGTGTAGCATGTCCAACAGCTCTGGGTTTAATATAGCTTTATATGTTAGGCAGAGATCTCCTCAGAGTAGGCGATAAGCTACAGAGTAAAGCTGGAGTTTTTTGAGACGGTCAGTGTAGGGCATCTGTTTGAGGCCAGTAATCCTTTGTGAGGTACTTCTGTGGCCTTTCCAGCTGCTGCAGATGTCTTGTAAGGTACATTCCAAAAGGGGCGTTGTATTCTATAATGGCTCTAATGAGTGCCGAGTAGAGGGGAACAATGACCTTTTTTTTTCTGGATGAGAACCCTTTTGTGATGAGGTGTGCCACATAGAAGGATTTCCTGACTACTGTGGCAATGTGATTATCAAAAGAGACTACTGTCCACCTGGGTCCCAAGGTCTCTTATCACACATTCGGCGTTAAGTAGACTGCCGTTTATGTGGTAGTTCATGGGTACAGAGTTTTTACCAAAGGGGGATGACAATACACTTTTTGAAATTGAGCTTGAGGCCATGCCTCTGACACCAGGCATCTGTCTCAGTGAGGCCCTTCTGTAGGATGTCCACATCATTTGGGGACTTGACTATGGCTCCTAGTTTGCAGTCATCTGTGAACTTCATTAGTCAGAGGCCTTCTGTGTTAGCCTGTACTTCAGAGAAGTTGATACCAAACATGAGAGGTCCCAGGACTGAACCATGTGGTACTCCACTTGTCACTAGTTTGAAGTCAGATTTGGAGTCTGCAACTTTTACAGTGTGGGTTCTGTCAGTGAGCCAGTTGGCAACCCATATTGTGATGTAGGTATTTATACCTACTTTAGTAAGTTTATCTATAATTCCAGAATGGGGGATGGTGTTGAAAGCCTTGGTGAGGTCAAGATAGGCTGTGTGAACCACCTTACCCTCGTCTACAGGTTTGGTGACTACCTCAAAGAAGTCGATCAGGTTCAGAAGGCATGATCTGCCTTTCACAAACTCAAACTGGGTGGGGTCCAGAGTTTGGAGGCTACCAATGTCTTTGTTTATGAGTTCCATGATGTCTCACATCAGGCTTTGCACCCACTGAATGGCACAGAGCAACAGTTATCCCACTCCATAAAGGGGGAGCCACCACTGATCCCAGGCTCATCAGGCTTTTAGGGAGATAGTTCCCAGAATCAGTGGTGGCTCCCCCTTTATGGAGTGGGATAACTGTTGCTCTGTGCCATTCAGTGGGTGCAAAGCCTGACGTGAGACTATGATTGAACATGGTGCCTAGGTGGGGAGCCAGTTCGTTCTGAAGTTTGTGTAAAATGCAGCCTGGGATGTTGTCCTGTCCCATGGATGCTGTGTTTTTGGTTTTAGAGGGTGCAGCTTTTACCTGCATAGATGTGATTACAGGGACTCTGCATCCTTCCTGTATAGCTATGGGCCCTTTAGGGGGTGAAAGGGGGGTAAAGTTAGCACTGAACCTATCTGCCAGGATGCTGGCAATATCAGTTGGTTCTGTAATTTTCGTGCCGTTTTGCTGGAACTCAGAGCAGATCTAGGTGTTGCCCTTGAGATTCTTGACATAGCTATAGAATGCTTTGTGGTTGCCCTTAGAATCAGTGTAGATTTTGTTTTCATAGGTAGCTTTGGAGTATCTTATAACGGATCTCAGATTCTTAGTAAGGCTGACCAGGGAGCTCCTCCACTCATGGGATTTTAATCTCTTTTGCAACAGTTTCTTCCTTCTGTTGTAGAGTTTGTTTATGGCAGGGGACAACCAGATTGGCTTCCTTTTTTTTGAGTATAGCATCTTGGTTCTGTTTGGGACAGCATGATACATGCACTCGTGTAAGTGCTTATAGAGTGCATTTATGTAGGCTTCAGCAGTCGTAACTGCATTGTCCATCTGCATGGGTGTCATGATGTTTGCCACTTCTGTCTTAAGAAGCATGAAGTTGGCTTTGGAGAAATTTTTTACTGTGGTTTCGCTAATGGTGGGTGGGGGCGGGATGTGGATATCTAGGGTGATTAGCTTATGGTTGGATCTGACCAACGAGAAGTTGATTTCAGGTGTGGAACACCGGTCACTCATGTTGGTAATGACTAGGTCTAGGATATTGTTGCCCCTGGTGGGGGTGTGGATAAGTTAATACAGGACATTGGAATTTATGTATTTCAGAAAGCGTTGAGCAAAGGAGATGGTACATGAGAAATGTTCCAAGTTAATGTTGGGGTAGTTGAAATTGCCCATTATTAGGGTGTTTGGTTGAACCCTAATATTTTCCAGTATATCAAGAAAAGAGGAGTGGGAATCCTGGGGAATGGTGGGGATCTGTAGAAAGCTACAATTTGGATTTCAGTTTTGCCCAGAGTTAGTTGCACTTGTATAACCTAGGATGCATTATGCTGCACAACTAGCCTGGAGGTGTAGATATCCTTAATGAATATGGACACACCTCCGCCTTTGGTGTTGTTGTCCAGGTTAGATGGCTAAAAAGTGTGGTATGAGTTATAGCCTGGTAATGCAGGGGTGGTCTCTAGAGCCTTGAACCAGGCCCCTGTCACTGCACAGATATCAATGTTCTCCAATTTAAGGAGTGTCTCGAGTGAGTGCATTTTGTGATTTAGACTTCTAGCATTGAGTAGCATTAGCCTCAGTTTTTGCTTGCCTGTTCCTGTTATGGTGGTGAATTTGTCATTTGAACCTTGCCTAAAAAAGGCACTATAGGGGTGGCAAGAACCTTAGCCAGTATCTGAAATCCCAGGGGCGACAGGTGCAGGCCATCTCTGGCAAATTATTGTGGTCTGTCGACCATGTCATCCCAGGCAGACAGATATTGGATCCCCTTAGAATGATACCAGAAGCTTAGCCAATTGTTGAAGTCAATCATGTTTTCCTTGTACTGCTGTATCATTCTGGGCAATGGCAGGATGCTACTCTAGGCTAGGGTCATACCTGCCTGGGCTACAAGATCAGAAAGCTCTTTCATGTCTCTTTTCATGTAGTCCAGGGAGGTACATCTCAGGTCATTCACACCAACATGGACAATGACAGAGTCATATTTGTACTTGTTGTGGAGTGACCTGAGTGCATGGGTGATGTGGCAGATCCTGGCAACTGACAGGCAGCTAACAGTAACCTTCTCCTTCTTTAGCCTTGTGACTGGGGCATCAGTGTGCCTGACTATAGAGTCACCTACGACTAGTGTGTTGGGTACATTGGTTTGCCTTATGGGCTGTGGATTATTGGCACAATGAGTCTGTGGGCTATGTGTCATTTGGGATGTGTTGGGGGTGGAGGTTGCTTACGTTTCTGCTTTGGAGGTCTCTGTTGCTTGAGCAGATTATTACTGAGAGTCTCTATGAATGTTTTTGTGTTTCTATGTGTGAACTTTGGTGGTGTAGGTTTAGTGGGACTATGTAATGAGTGTGGTGTGGTGCAATGATTACCTTCTCCTCTTGACTGTCAAGTTCAGTCTTGGTTGGAGAGATCTTTACCTCCAGTTTGGCTAGATATGTGCATCTCTCACAGGTTGTGGTGTTGAGTGGTAGGAGGAGAGGACTGTCTGTGTACATGAGGCAATTGCTACATTGCCTCAATATGCCAAGACTCATCAGATAGACAGGGGAGAACACTGGGAGCTGATCCTTGGACATGCATGAATAAAAAAAACTACTTTCCTCTAGGCAAGTGAAGAAAGTGAGTATAAGAGCTGTTTTTCTCTAAGCAAGTGAGTAAAGTAAGTGCAAAAACTGTTTTCCTTTAGGTAAAGAGGAAGGTAGAGTGCTGTAGTAATTTGTAGCTTATTTAGTGCTAACAACAAGTTCTGAACAAGTGTTGAGCACAAATAAGCAAATTAAAGTGTTAAAGCTAAGAATCTGTACCTGGATCTTGTGGTTGATAGGCCACCTATTGCTTACCACTCCCACTGATAAGTTAGAATGCTTCCCTCCAACACAGAAAGACTTCGGGGGCTCAAAAGCTTACAAACAGTCCTGGATACAGCAAATCTGTATCTGGACTAGACTAGTTACAGGAAAGGTGGGAAACAAGTGCAAACATGGGCTTTTTAACCAGAAGGTCGAAAAAGATGGAAAAACTGCCCAAATGGCCAATAAACTGCAATTTCTGGGCCAGAGACCACTATTTTGGTAGATAGGCTACCTAGTGCTTACCACTCCTACTGATAAGCTAGAGGGCTTCCCTCCAACACAGAAAGGCTTTGGGGGCTTAGATGCTTACAAACAGTCCTGGATACAGCAAATCTGTACCCAGACTAAACTAGTTACAGGAAAGGCAGAAACAAGCTTAGAATTTTTTTTTTTTTTTTTGGAAAGTGGAAACGGAGAAGGAAGAAACAAAAGATAATTCAAAATTAAGGCCCTAAGTGGCCTGGCCTTCACAAATGTTCTCTCTGTATTAGGTAGAATGAGAAAAACAAGGCTGTTAATAATGAACCTATTAGAATGAAGATGGGTACCCACAGGTGTGGTTCATGTAACCAATGTGCCTTCATGCTGAACAAGGAATGTTATTTCTATCCCTTCCAGAAATTTTAGATACAAGTTTAAACAATACTTCAACTGTGCCACTAAAGGAGTGGTATACCTGGGAATCTGCCTACATTGTCATAGTTTTTATGTAGGCAAGACAGAAAGGCATTTCGGAAAAAGAGTCTATGAACATCAATACAATATTAGTAAAGGTAAACTGACCAACGCCTTTTTTAAGCATTCCCAATTATGTGAAAACATGCAAATTAAGTTCACAATTTTAGAACAAGTGACACCTGACTCATGGGGAGGGAATTGGGAAGCTAGGTTGGAGTACTGAGAACTGTTTTGGCAGCTTAGACTGGATGCAGTTAGACCACCGGGTATGAACAATGCCTTGAACATAAATAGTGTGCTTAAATTAAGAAGGGCACGGTTATAAAGGGGTTCTTATAGGCTGCTTAATTTTACCATTAAGCATACTGGTATTGTATGCACCTGTAGTTTAGCTTTATGCCCTAGTTTGGTTACCATTTGTTGCACTCGCAATGAAGAAGACATATATATAGGTTCATAGGTTCATACTAGGCTATCTGCCCTGTGGCAATTTTAAGCCTAGCCCGATTCTGTATGGCTTACGCCACCCCTTGATTTGAGTATACTGTGCCCTTTTTCAGGTTTAGTTTACTGTGCCTCTGTCTAATAGTGACACGGGAGTAATCCCTGGGACAAACCTACGATCCCCCATCCACTTATCGAGATTCTTCTTGAAGAGATTCAGTGAGGTGCTCTGCCTCACATGAACTGGAATTCTATTCCAGAGCGAAGGGAGCCTCTGGGTTATGAACCTGTCCTTCCAGCAAGTTCTATTTATTTCTGTGCTGAGGTTCAAGTCCCTCGAGCGTGTGGCTCTAAGGTATTTAGATTTACTGAGGTGGAGCATGTCCATTAATTCTGGATTTGACATAGCTTTGTATGTCAGGCATAGATCACTCAAGTAGATGGTATGCAACTGAGTAGAGCTGGAGTTTTTTTAACCGAGCAGCATATGGCATCTGTTTGAGACCCTTGATCCTCTTGGTGAGATACTTTTGGGGTCTTTCTAATTGCTGCAGGTGTCGGGTAAGGTACATCCCAAAGGGCATTGTATTCTATGATGGGCCTGATGAGGGATGAATAAAGGGGCACGATTACCTCTCTTGATCTAGATGTGAAACCCTTCGTGATGAGGTGGGCTATGTAGAAGGTCTTTCTAACCACTTTGGCAATGTGGTTTTCAAAGGAGAGATTGCTATCAACTTGGGTCCCCAGGTCCCTAATAACTTTCTCTGTACTTAATGGGTTTCCACCTATGTGGTAATTTGTGGGCACATTGTTTTTGCCAAAGGGTATGACTGTACATTTTTTGGCATTTAGCTTTAAACCATGGCACTGGCGCCAGTTATCTGTCTCTGTGAGACCTTTTTGAAGGATGTTTGTGTCAGCTGGAGAGTTGATTATGGCGCCCAGTATATATATATTTATTAAATATATATATATATATCTATTTACTTTCTGTCCTTATTACCAACACTGATTATTTATTATCATTTATTCACCATTATGTAAAAAAATTTTTTACATGTTTCTATATTTTTTATGACTAGTGTATATTTGCACTTTTGGCACCATTGGATTTACGTTTTGAGTTTGGCTTTTGGATTGGAACATTTACTTAATATTCAAGGATGGTTTACACACTGTATTTTTAAAAACTGATTAGGGACGATTCATTGGGGGGGTACGTCATGTGATGCTGCACTTAGTATTTAACATGGCCAATTGCACAACAGATTATTTTAACCTTGAAGAAGCTCGGTAATAACCGAGCGAAAGTGCTTGGTTTATTGTTTATTGCTGTTTGGTGTGATTTGGACTTCCTACAAATAAACGTGCTGTTTTAAACCTATTCGCCTTTAACCACATTTTTTGGAGATTGGAGTACTTTGGCCGTGGATTTTGGTGAACCCTGTTGAGTGAGCAAATGAGATAGACCAAGAAGGAGTGTTCAAACACAAATTTACAGGAGGGGCAGGCAATTCTAAAGCCACCAAGATTAATACCAGAAGAACAAGGAGGGTGGACGGGAAACTACCTGCAGAGAAAGAGAGAGACCACAGTATTCTATGAAACAAAAAGACAAATAAATTACTACAGAGAGACACAGACCAACAATTAAATACACAGAAAAATAAAATGCAGTACAATCTTTAACATTGCAAGTTTATACTTAACTCAGCTAGTAATGCAGTTGATTGTAGGTATGTAGCAGAAGCCAAACAACTCAGAATTTGAGGAGAGATAAATTAAAAGATATATGACTAACACTTATAATACAGAGAAACCCTCTAGGCTCAGAGTTTAACACTGAATATCAATGAAGTGAAACACAATAGCCCCCACTAACTGCAGAGACAGAGAGAGATCACAGTATTCTATGAAACAATTAAATAGAAAAATAAATAACTACAGAGAGGCACAGACCAATGAAACAATTAAATACACAGAAAAAAAAATAAAATGCAGTACAATCTTTAACACTGCAAGTTTGTAATTAACTCAGCTAGTAATGCAGTTGATTGTAGAAAAGTACCAGAAGCCAAACAACTCAGATTTTGAGCAGTAATAAATACAACAATATATGACTAACACTTATAATGCAGATAAATCATCTAGGCTAAGAGTTTAACACTGAATATCAATGAAGTGAAACACAATAGCCCCCACTAACTGCAGACACACAGAGAGACCATAGTATTCTATGAAACAATTAAATTGAAAAATAAATAACTACATAGAGATACAGACCAATGAAACAATTAAATACACAGTAAAATAAAATAAAATGCAGTACAATCTTTAACACTGCAAGTTTGTACTTATCTCAGCTAGTAATGCAGTTGATTGTAGGTATGTCACAGAAGCCAAACAACTCAGATTTTGAACAGTAATAAAATTCAAAGATATATGACTAACACTTATAATACAGAGAAACCCTCTAGGCTAACAGTTTAACACTGAATATTAATGAAGTGAAACACAATAGCCCCCTCTAACTGCAGAGACAGACAGAGACCACAGTATTCTATGAAATAATTAAATGGAAAAATAAATAACTACAGAGAGACACAGACCAATGAAACAATTAAATACACAGAAAAATAAAATAAAATGCAGTACAATTTTTCACTGCAAGTTTGAACTTAAGTCAGCTAGTAATGCAGTTGATTGTAGGTGTGTAGAATAAGCTAAATAACTCAGATTTTTAGCAGTAATAAATGTAAAAATGTATGACTAACACTTATAATACAGAGAAACCCTCTAGGATAAGAGTTTAACACTGAATATCAATAAAGTGAAACACAATAGCCCCCACTAAGTGCAAAGACAGAGAGAGAGAGAGATACCACAGTATTCTATGACACAATTAAATAGAAAAATAAAAAGCTACAAAGAAACACAGACCAATCAAATAATTAAATACACAGAAAAATAAAATAAAATGTAGTACAATCTTTGACACTGTAAGTTATTATTTTCCTCAGCTAGTAATGCAGTTGATTGCAGGTATGTAACCGAAGGAAAACAACTCAGATTTTGAGCAGTAATAAATTCAAAAATATATGACTAACACTTAAAATACAGAGAAACCCCTCTAGGCTAAGAGTTTAACACTGAATATCAATAAAGTGAAACACAATAGCCCCTACTAAGTACAGAGACAGAGAGAGACAACAGTATTCTATGAAACAATTAAATAGAAACATAAGAAACTACAAAGAAACACAGACCAATGAACCAATTAAATACACAGAAAAATAAAATAAAATGCAGTACAATCTTCAATACTGCAAGTTTGTACTTAACTTAGCTAGTAATGCAGTTGATTGTAGGTATGTAGCAGAAGCCAGACAACTCAGATTTTGAGGAGTAATAAATACAAAGATATATGACTAACACGTATAATACAGAGACACTCTCTAGGCTAAGAGTTTAACACTGAATATCAATGAAGTGAAACACAATAGCCCCCACTAACTGCAGAGACAGAGACCACAGTATTCTATGAAACAATTAAATAGAAAAATAAATAACTACAGAGTGACACAGACCAATGAAACAATTAAATCCACAGAAAAATAAAATAAAATGCAGTACAATCTTTAACACTGCAAGTTTGTACTTAACTCAGCTAGTAATGCAGTTGATTGTAGATAAGTAGTAGAAGCCAAACAACTCAGATTTTGAGCAGTATTAAATTCAAAAATATATGACTAACACTTATAATACAGGGAAACCATCTAGGCTAAGAGTTTAACACTGAATATCAATGAGGTGAAACTCAATAGCCCCCACTAACAGCAGACACAGAGAGAGGCCACATTATTCTATGAAACAATTACATTGAAAAATAAATAACTACAGAGAGATACAGACCAATGAACCATTTAAATACACAGTAAAATAAAATAAAATGCAGTAAATCTTTAACACTGCAAGTTTGTACTTATCTCAGCTAGTAATGCAGTTGATTGTAGGTATGTAACAGAAGCCAAACAACTCAGATTTTGAACAGTAATAAAATTCAAAGATATATGACTAACACTTATAATACAGAGAAACCCTCTTGGCTAAGAATTTAACACTGAATATCAATGAAGTGAAACACAATAGCCCCCACTAACTGCAGAGACAGACAGAGACCACAGTATTCTATGAAATAATTAAATAGAAAAATAAATAACTACAGAGTGACACAGACCAATGAAACAATTACATACACAGAAAAATAAAATAAAATGCAGTACAATCTTTAACACTGTAAGTTTGTACTTAACTCAGCTAGTAGTGAAGTTGATTTTAGATATGTAGCAGAAGCCAAAAAGCTGATATTTTGAGCAGTAATAAATTCAAAGATATATGAGTAACACTTATAATACAGAGAAACTCTCTAGGCACAGAGTTTAACACTGAATATCAATGAAGTGAAACACAACAGCCCCCACTAACTGCAGAGACAGAGAGATACCACAGTATTCTATGAAACAAATAAATAGAAAAATAAATAACTACAGAAATAGACAGACCAATGTAACAATTAAATACACATAAAATAAAATAAAATACAGTACAATCTTTAACACTGCAAGTTTGAACTTAACTCAGCTAGTAATGCAGTTGATTGTAGGTATGCAGCAGAAGCCAAACAACTCAGATTTTGAGCAGTAATAAATTCAAAGATACATGACTAGCTCTTATAATACAGAGAAACCCTCTAGGCTAAGGGTTTAACACTGACTATCAGTGAAGTGAAACACAATAGCTCCCACTTACTGCAGAGACAGAGAGAGACCACATTACTCTATGATACAATTAAAGAGAAAAATAAATAACTACAGAGAGACACAGACCTATGAAACAATTAAATACACAGAAAAATAAAACAAAATGCAGTGCAATCTTTAACACTGCAAAGTTGTACTTAACTCAGCTAGTAATGCAGTTGATTGTAGGTATGTAGCAGAAGTAAAAAAACTCAGATTTTGAGCGTAAATAATTCAAAGATATATGGCTAACACTTATAATACAGAGAAACCCTCTGGGTTAAGAGTTTAACACTGAATATCAATAAAGTGAAACACAATAGCCCCCACTAAGTGCAAAGACAGAGAGAGAGAGAGAGAGAGACCACAGTATTCTATAACACAATTAAATAGAAAAATAAAAAGCTACAAAGAAACACAGACCAATCAAATAATTCCAAAGACATGCATCTGGAGCATTTCTCCCCGGGCCTCCGCTGAAAACAGGCTCTGTGGAACCTAGTCGGACATTCCCGGTCAACAAATGATAAATAAAAAATAAATAAAAAATAAAATTAAATACACAGAAAAATAAAATAAAATGTAGTACAATCTTTGACACTGTAAGTTATTATTTTCCTCAGCTAGTAATTCAGTTGATTGTAGGTATGTAACCGAAGGAAAACAACTCAGATTTTGAGCAGTAATAAATTCAAAAATATATGACTAACTCTTAAAATACAGAGAAACCCTCTAGGCTAAGAGTTTAACACTGAATATCAATGAAGTGAAGCACAATAGTGCCCACTAACTGCAGAGACATAGAGACACAACAGTAGTCTATGAAACAATTAAATAGAAAAATTAAAAGCTACAAAGAAACCCAGACCAATCAAACAATTAAATACACAGAAAAATAAAATAAAATGTAGAACAATCTTTGACACTGCAAGTTATTATTTTACTCGGCTAGTAATGCAGTTGATTGTAGGTATGTAACCGAAGGCAAACAACTCAGATTTTGAGCAGTAATAAATTCAAAGATATATGACTAACACTTAAAATACAGAGAAACCCTCTAGGCTAAGAGTTTAACACTGAATATCAATGAAAGTGAAACACAATAGCCTGCACTATGTGCAGAGACAGTGAGAGACTACAGTATTCTATGAAACAATTAAATAGAAAAATAAAAAGCTACAAAGAAACACAGACCAATCAAACAATTAAATACACAGAAAAATAAAATAAAATGCAGTACAATCTTAAACACTGCAAGTTTGTACTTAACTCAGCTAGTAATGCAGTTGATTGTAGGTATATAGTAGAAGCCAAACAACTCAGATTTTGAGCAGTAATAAATTCAAAGATATATGACTAACTCTTATAATACAAAGAAGCCCTCTAGGCTGAAAGTTTAACACTGAAAAGCAATGAAATGAAACACAGTATCCCCCACTACCTGCAGAGACAGAGACAGACCACCATATTACATCTAAGATTTAATAGAAAAATAAATAACTACAGAGAGACACACACCAATGAAACAATTAAATACACAGAAAAATAAAATAAAGTGCAGTACAATATTTAACACTACAAGTTTGTACTCATCTCAGCTAGTAATGCAGTTGATTGTATGTATGTAACAGAAGCCAAGCAACTCAGTTTTTGAACAGTAATAAAATTCAAAGATATATGACTAACACTTATAATACAGAGAAATCCTCTTGGCTGAGAGTTTAATACTGAATATTAATGAAGTGAAACACAATAGCCCCCACTAACTGCAGAGACAGAGAGAAACCACAGTATTCTATCTAACAATTAATAGAAAAATAAAAAACTACAGAGAGACACACACCAATGAAACAATTAAATATAAGGAAAAATAAAATAAAATGCAGTACAATCTTTCACTGCAAGTTTGCACTTAAGTCAGCTAGTAATGCATTTGATTGTAGTGTGTAGAAGAAGCTAAATAACTTAGATTTTTAGCAGTAATAAATTTAAAAATGTATGACTAACACTTATAATACAGAGAAACCCTCTAGGATAAGAGTTTAACACTGAATATCAATAAAGTGAAACAGAATAGCCCCCACTAACTGCAGAGACACACAGAGACCACATTATTCTATGAAACAAGTAAATAGAAAAATAAATGACTACAGAGAGACACAGACCAATGAAACAATTAAATACACAGAAAAATAAAATAAAATGCAGTACAATCTTTAACACCGCAAGTTTGTACTTAACTCAGCTAGTAATGCAGTTGATTGTAGATATGTAACAGAAGCCAAACAACTCAGATTTTGAGCAGTAATAAATTCAAGAAAATATGACTAACACTTATAATACAGAGAAACCCTCTAGGCTAAGAGTTTAACACTGAATATCAATGAAGTGAAACACAATAGCCCTAACTAACTGCAGAGACAGAGAGAGACCACAGTATTCTATGAAACAATTAAATAAAAACATATGAAACTACAAGGAAACACAGACCAATGAACCAATTAAATGCACAGAAAAATAAAATAAAATGCAGTACAATCTTCAATACTGCAAGTTTGTTCTTAACTTAGCTAGTAATGCAGTTGATTATAGGTATGTAGCAGAAGCCAAACACCTCAGATTTTGAGTAGTAATAAATTCAAAGATATGTGACTAACACTTATAATACAGAGACACTCTCTAGGCTAAGAGTTTAACATTGAATATCAATGAAGTGAAACACAATAGCCCCCACTAACTGCAGAGACAGAGAGAGACCACATTACTCTATGATACAATTAAAGAGAAAAATAAATAACTACAGAGAGACACAGACCTATGAAACAATTAAATACACAGAAAAATAAAACAAAATGCAGTGCAATCTTTAACACTGCAAAGCTGTACTTAACTCAGCTAGTAATGCAGTTGATTGTAGGTATGTAGCAGAAGTAAAAAAACTCAGATTTTGAGCGTAAATAATTCAAAGATATATGACTAACACTTATAATACAGAGAAACCCTCTGGGTTAAGAGTTTAACACTGAATATCAATAAAGTGAAACACAATAGCCCCCACTAAGTGCAAAGACAGAGAGAGAGAGAGAGAGACCACAGTATTCTATAACACAATTAAATAGAAAAATAAAAAGCGACAAAGAAACACAGACCAATCAAATAATTAAATACACAGAAAAATAAAATAAAATGTAGTACAATCTTTGACACTGTAAGTTATTATTTTCCTCAGCTAGTAATTCAGTTGATTGTAGGTATGTAACTGAAGGAAAACAACTCAGATTTTGAGCAGTAATAAATTCAAAAATATATGACTAACACTTAAAATACAGAGAAACCCTCTAGGCTAAGAGTTTAACACTGAATATCAATGAAGTGAAGCACAATAGTGCCCACTAACTGCAGAGACATAGAGAGACAACAGTATTCTATGAAACAATTAAATAGAAAAATTAAAAGCTACAAAGAAACCCAGACCAATCAAACAATTAAATACACAGAAAAATAAAATAAAATGTAGAACAATCTTTGACACTGCAAGTTATTATTTTACTCAGCTAGTAATGCAGCTTATTGTAGGTATGTAACCGAAGGCAAACAACTCAGATTTTGAGCAGTAATAAATTCAAAGATATATGACTAACACTTAAAATACAGAGAAACCCTCTAGGCTAAGAGTTTAACACTGAATATCAATGAAGTGAAACACAATAGCCTGCACTATGTGCAGAGACAGAGAGAGACTACAGTATTCTATGAAACAATTAAATAGAAAAATAAAAAGCTACAAAGAAACACAGACCAATCAAACAATTAAATACACAGAAAAATAAAATAAAATGCAGTACAATCTTTAACACCGCAAGTTTGTACTTAACTCAGCTAGTAATGCAGTTGATTGTAGATAACTAGCAGAAGCCAAACAACTCATATTTTGAGCAGTAATAAATTCAAGAATATATGACTAACACTTATAATACAGAGAAACCCTCTAGGCTAAGAGTTTAACACTGGGCAGGATTCATGATGGCTTACACGGAGTCTAAGAGTAGTGTAAGACTCCATGCAGCCATAGCGATCCAGGAACAGCCTGTATTTGCATGTAAGAGAGCACCTAAAATGGCTCTTACACGGACAGGGCGTGGATATGCTAATTACCTCACTTGCAGCCGAAAGGCATGCAAATGAGGTAATTTTGCGATCCAGGAAGCAGAAACCTGCCCGTGTAAGAGCCGTGTTATCTGCAGAAATGTACTCAGTTGACAACTGAGTACCGTTCTGCAAATAACACAATGGAGCCTTGTCAGCTCCAAATAAAGGATGCATATGTTCCAGGCAGCATGCCAATGGCCAAATATGTGGCCACTCACAACGTACCCTGATGCAAAAATAAAATAAAAATTTTAAACATAGCGCAGCGCCATGCAAATGGGCTGCGCTATAAAAAAACAGAAAAATAAAAATTGGGTTTTATGCAAAGCATGAATTTACAATGTAAGGGAATAGCAAGCTGAAAACAACATGGCCACCAAGTAGGGGTTGCTAAGAGGGGGAAGCTGAGTGTAAGACATGTAACTAAGCATTAGTAGGCAATCCTATGTAAATGAGTGGTAGGATAGTGAATCGCACTGTCACATATCAAATGAGCACATTCCGTGCAGTGTAGGAGTAGGATAAGGGGGAGTAACAGAGTAGGAGATAGGTGACATCACAGGGGGGAATGTATGAAAGAAATGAAGCTCATTGGAGCACAGTGGCATGTGAAAGATGTCAGTCACACATCATGGAAAGAGGAGTGTCAACAATTCGTCATGGGAAAGCCAAGAAATGGAAGGTGTACACTGTGGATAACACCAAAGTTTCTTGCTGGGCATGCATGCGCACGTGTGCATGCTGGAAGGCATGCGTAAGATAGAGTGTGCGCGTGTAAGCATGAGTGCGCGCATTTCAGACAGAGTAAGCATGTTGGAGCCTGTTTAAACACCTGTAAACTTGTTTGCGCTGGTGTGCGCACGTTTTTAACCCAAATAAGCAGATTCTAGTCTGTCTAAGCATGTGTGTGCGCATGTTAGCCGCTGTGAGCGTGTTTTCGCTTGTAAGTGTGTTGCTCCCCTCTGAGGAAACAGAAAGGAAAAAGGAAGCAGGAGAAATAGTAGGAAGCTAGCAGAGAATACTGGCAAAGCTAGCAGGTGAAAACAATCAGAAGCAGGCAATTACACAGGCAGAACAGTAGCCCAGCCCAGCACTTAAAACTCTGCAAACAACAGTGCAGTATGTTTCTCCCAAGAGACACTGCAACAGAGGAGTAAGCTATTAGAAGTGAAAACTGAAAAAGCTTCATTCAGACAAAAAATGCTAGGGGCTGCCATAGCTGTTATAAGGAGACATATGCAACTTGCTGAGGGTGGTGACTATGCAAATGCTGCTAGACAACCCACAGTGAGGAGACGGAGAAGAGTGTACAGGCCCAGGGTCACCTACCAGGGGTTACATGAGCTGGAGATAGTGGAGCGCTATAGAGTGGACAGAGACCTCCTACAGCAAATTGTTGAGCTGTGCAGGCCATACCTCACACACAGAACCAACAGAGGAGAACCCATCCCAGTGGAAACCAAGGTATGTGTTGGCCTAAGAATACTAGCAACAGGTACCTTCCAGAGACCAACTGGTGATATGATGGGGATATCACAGGCATCAGCATCCAGGGTACTGCACCAGTTCCTGGATGCCATGTCAGCACATGTCGGTGATCATGTATATTTTCCCAATACCCATGAGGTATTGGCCAGCAATATGCGTCTCTTCCAGCAAATAGCGGAATACCCTGAGGTAGTGGGTGCAATAGACTGCACGCATATACGCATCAAAGCACCAGCTGGTGAGCGGGGTAGGGCCTACATTAACCGCAAGGGCTTCCCCTCCATCAACTGCCAGGTTGTGTGTGATGCCCAGGGCATAATAATGAATGTGTGTGCTGGCTGCCCTGGAAGCTACCATGATTCCCATATCTGGCATTTGACGCAGCTGTACCAGACATTTGCCAATGGGGACATCCCACATGGTCACTTAGTGGGGGATGCAGGCTATGCACTGGAGCTGTGGCTGATGACACCCATCAGAAATGCACACACACCTGAACAAGAACACCATAATGAGGCACACTCACAAACACGAAATGTAATCAAGCGTGTGTTTGGGCTGCTCAAGTCACGGTTCCAGTGCCTGGACACATCTGGTGGAGCCTTGCAGTACTCACCAACTTCAAGTACCCAAATTGCCATGGTATGTGCTATGCCACATAATATGATTCTGTGAAAACAGCTGCAGCAGGACCAGCATAGGGCTGGGCCAAACAGCCCCCCACCATTGCCAAGCCAATCACAGGCAGAGCATGACTCGGAGGAGGAACAACCTGAGCCTGCCCCAATAGGAAGAAGGAGGTGTGCCCAGTATGCCTTGGCCTTGGCAAAGAGGCAACGCATACCACATACACTGGCTCAGTAGGAACCCTTGAAATGATACCTCTTTCTGACTCACACATATAGTAAAAGGGATGCCTAAGTTGACACAACCTGATTTCAAACATGTACAGGGAGTGTAGTATGTGCATCCAACATAGACAGCCCTGCAGCACCACCTGAGGCATGATTGCCATGTGTTAAGCAATGTAACACCATGTAGTATATGCAAACTTGATGACCCTGACTAACATCCTACCCTCACCAAGCATGATGCCACAATATGAAGACAAGATGATCAATTACAATAATTGGCTTAAGTATTTCTGTTAGTCAAAGGGGATCCAATGCGTGTCAGCCTGGGATGACATGCTGAGCAAGGCACGATGCTCCACCTGCTAGGGATGGCTTGCACCTATCACTCCTGGCCTTTTGGATACTGGCAAAGGCTGTTGTCACCCCCACTGTGCCTTGAATAGGTAAGGCTCAAAACACAAACCCACCTCCATAGGTATCACAAGGGATAAGAACCTAGACGTAATGCTACCCAATGCCAGAAGTCTAAACTGCAAGATGCATGCAGTCCAAACTCTCCTCAGCATGGAGAATGATGATATCTGTTCTGTAACAGAAACCTGGGTCAAGGCTCACAAGAGCACCCTAACACTACCAGGTTACACCTCATACCATGCTTTACAGCCCCAAAACATGGAACAGACCACAAAAGGAGGGTGACTATCAATAATTGTCAAAGATAACCACACCCCCAGGTTGGTACCACAGCAAGAAGCAGCATGGACTATCCACGGGCAAGTAACAGTGGCTAAAACTGCCTCCCAGTTTGTAGCCTGCTACAGACCACCCTCCTAACTCCAGGAACTGCACTTGGCCTACTTCGGAACACATGAAAATATCAAGGTCTCTCCAAACAACATTATATTGGGCGACTGAAAATACTCAAACATAGACTGGGAGCATTATTCTAGCTCTAACACCCTAGGCCAAAGGTTCCTAGAATTCATAAACCAAAATGCTCAGGAACAACTTACCACTCCCACAAGAGGGGTAAGCATACTGGATGTAATAATCAGCAACATGGGTACTCTATGCCCAGATGAGAAGTGTATCCCTCACTGGTAAGATCAGACCATAGAGTAATTTCAGTGGATATTCACATCCTGACCCCAGTCCCTGGGCAGAAAACCACAGTGAAAAACATGTGTAAATCAAATGTTGCACTCCTCCAAACTGATGTGGAATCCATTAAAGGCCTTGTGCCTGCGGAAAATATGGGCCACACCTCAGAACCCTTTATAAATGCATTCTATGAACACTTTCAGGAATGCATGGATTATGCAATCCCAAATAAAACCAAGACCCAATTCCATACACGCAGGCAGCTGGCCTGCTGGACCCCAGCCATTACCAAACCATGCAAGAGAAGGAGGAAGCTACTACATGATAGAGCAAAACCCAAAAAGGGAAGTAATCTCTGATCAGTATTATGGCAAAAACCTATGGCCACACATAAAATCCTCTAAGGCTAGCTACAACATGTTGAATCTGGGAATCTTGAGGTAATGTTACACCTGCCCCATGTACACAGATAACCCCCTCCTCCCCCCAACAAATACAAATATATGTGAGAGATGCAACTATTTATCCAAACTGGAGGCCGAGCTCTCTCAACTCAGTACTGGCAAAACCAGTCAGGAGGAGAAGGTAACCATACACACCACAAACCCAGTCTCACATAGACCTATTACAACTGCAAACCAAAGACATAAACACACAAAAACATTCCCGGAGGCTCTAATTAAAAATCTACCAAATCAACAGAGTCCTCCAAAGCAGAGACCCAAGCAACCACTACCTTAAAACATAGCACATGCAACACATAGTTTGCAAAGTCAGTGTGCCAAACAGTCACAGCCCTTAAGGACAAACAACATGCCTGATACACTTGTAATAGGTGACTTCATAGACAGACACACTGATGTCCTGCTCACCAGACTGAACAAGGAAAAGGTTACAGTAAGCTGCCTGTTGGGAGCTAGAATCTGCCACATAACAGAAGCACTCAGGTCACTCCAAAGCAAGTACAAATATGACTCAGTCATTGTCCATGCCGCTGTGAATGACCTGAGACGTACCTCCCTGGACTACACGAAAAGAGACATAGAGGAGTTCTTTGATTATGTAGCCCAGGCTGGTATGACCCTGACCCTGAGCAGCATCTTACCCTCACCAAGAATGATGCCACAGTACAAGCACAGGATGATCAGATTTAACAATTGGCTCAATTACTGGTGTCATTCCAAGGGAATCCAATGTCTGTCTGCTCGGGATGACATGCTTGACAAGCCACGCTGCTTTGCCAGGGATGGCTTGCACCTGTTACCCCTGGGCTTCTGGATATTGGCCAAGGCTCTTGCCACCTCCATAGTGCCTGTTTTAGGCAAGGCTCAAAAGACAAACCCACCTCCCTAGAAAACATAAGTGGAAACAAAATAAGGGTAATGCTGCTCAATGCCAGAAGTCTAAACCTCAAGATGCATGCTCTCAAGGCCCTCCTCTGTATGGAGAACATTGATGTCTGTGCAGTGACGGAAACCTGCTTCAAGGCTCCTGAGAGCACCCCAGCACTACCAGGTTATACCTCATATCATGCTTTTTGGCCCCAAAACCTGGACCAAAACACAAAAGGAGGGGGAGTATCCATATTCATCAAAGATACCCACACCTCCAGGTTACTGACAATGCACGAAGCATCGGAGACCATCCATGTGCAAGTAACCGTAGGCAAAACTGCCATACAGTTTGTAGCATGCTACAGACCACCCTCTCAAACCCAGGAACCCCACTCAGCCTTCCTGAAGACACTGGAGAGTATGAATGTCTCTCCAAATACCAAACAAGGTACCCACAAATTACCACATAGGTGGTAATCCATTATGTACAGTAATCAGGGACCTAGGGACACAAGTGGACAGTAACCTCTCATTTGACACTCACATTGCCAAGGTGGCTAGGAAGACCTTCTATATTGGCCATCTTATCATGAAAGGATTCACATCTACATCAAGAGAGGTCATTGTGCCCCTATACTCTTCTCTTATCAGGCCCATAATTGAGTACAATGCCCCATTTGGGATGTACCTTACCCGACACCTGCAGCAGTTAGAAAGACCCCAAAAGTACCTCACCAAGAGGATAAAGGGTCTCAAATATTTGTCATATGCTGCCCAGCTGAAGAAACCCCAGCTCTATTCAGTCGCATACTGCCTACTCAGAGGCGATGTATGCCTGATGTACAAGGCCATGTCCAATTCAGAATTAATGGACATGCTCCACCTCAGAAAATCCAAATCCATCAGAGCCGCGAGAGCGAGAGATTTGAACCTCAACACATAAATAAATAGGATGTGCTGGAGGGACAGATTCATAACACAGAGGCTCCCTACACTCTGTAACAGAATCCCAGTCCATGTTAGGCGGAGCCCCACACTGACTCTCTTCAAGAGAAATCTTGATGAATGGATGGGAGATCTACACCAGGGGTCATCTCTGTGTCACTTCTAGACAGAGGCACAGTAAATCAAACCCTAAATGGGCATAATATTCACATTCCAAGGGGTGGTGAAAGCCACACACACTCTGGCTAGGCTTATAAATGCCCTAGGGCAGATAGCCTAGTATGAACCTATGAACCTATGAAGATACAAATTGTACAGGACACTAAGGATAATCGCAAGGCTATCTTAACTGATGGCAGGAACCTTGGTGGGAATTCACAGATATGCTCTGAATTACACAAATATTACAAACAATACACCAAACCCACACACATTGCCAACATCCAACCTGACAGGTTCAGTGCAAACTCCCCCCCACCAAAATGCCAAATATCTATCCCAACAGAGTGCTGGCCCCCTGACATTGCAGATGCTGAGGTAACAGCCAGCATCTTCAAAGCAAAACACACAGCATCAATGGTACGAGATGGTGTCCTGGGCTGCGTCCAACATGAACTCCAAGAAGAATGGAACACCAAATAACACTACTGCTCAATCTCAGCCTTACCACAGGATATGTACCCAAAGAGCAGTGTACAGCAACAGTGGTCCCTCTCCACAAAGGTGGTGCCTGAATGGATACTGCAAACTATCACCCCAGAATCCTGACAAGTTTGGTCTGCAAAGCTATGGAAAGGATCATCATGGACCTCAGAAATAAAGATATTGGGGACCTACAGACACTGGACCCTACTCAGTGTGGCTTTCTTAAGGGCAGATCCTGCCCCTTAAACATGTTTGACTCATTTGAAACAGTCACCAAGGCCATTGATGAGGGGAATGTGGTCCACACAGCCTATCTGGACCTTGCAAAAGCCTTCCATACAATACCCCACTTGTTCATTATAGATAAGCTCACTAGCTTAAATATAAACCCCTATGTCAGTAGATGGGTTGCAAACCAGCTCAAGGACAGAACTGACATGGTCAGAAATGCTGCAGCCATGTCAGACTACAAACTAGCTACAACTGGCATCCCACAAGGCTCGGTCCTGGGACCTCTCTTGTTTGGTATATATTCCCCATAGGTACAGGCCAACATGGAAGGACTGTGTCTGAACAAGTTTGCAGATGACTACAAACTGGGCACCATATCTGACCCTCCAGCTGACACAAGCATCCTACAAAAGGGCCACATAGAAACAGACAACTGGTGCCAGAGCCATGTCATCAAGCTAAATGCAGACAAGTGTATAGACATCCCCTTTGGAAAAACAGTAAGTGCTCACCAATTACCACATAGGTGTTAACCCATTAAGTACTTTAGAAGTAATAAGAGACCTGGGGACACAAGTTGATAGATATCTTGCATTTGACAACCATGTGGCTGTAGTGGTTACAGAAACATACCATATACCCACCTAATCATGAAGGTATTCACATCTAGATCAGAGGAGGTCATTGTGCCTCTTCAGTCATCCTTCATCAGCCTCACAATCGAGTACAATGGCCCTTGTGGGATGTACCTTAGCAGACACCTCCAGCAACTGGAAAGACCCCAAAAGTACCTCACCGGGAGGATCAAAGAGCTCTAGCAGATGCCATGTGTTGCCTGATTAAACAAACTGCTCCACACAGTGCCATACTGCCTGCCCAGAGGCGATCTGTGCCTGATGTATAAAGCCATGTCCAAGTTGGAATCAATGAACATGCTGCACCTTGTAAAATCTGAATGCCAGTGAGCTATGCACATGAGAGACCTGAACCCCAGCACTGACATAAATAGGACATGCTGTAGTGATTGATCCATAACCTAGAAGCTCCCTCCACTCTTGAGTAAACTCCCAGTCCAGGTTAGCCAGAGAGTCCCTCATTTACTCTCTTCAAGAGGAATCTTGATGAGTGGATGGGAGATGGTAGGTTTACCCTGGGTATCACTTTTATGTCATGGGTAGACAGAGGCACAGTATACTAACTTTGAAATATGTCATGGCAAACTCCATCTACAATGTGTGTTGAAGGACAAACACACTCTCTGACTAGCATTAGAATGGCCTAGGGCACATAGCTAGTGTTTGTCAATGTCCACCCAAGTTGCGGAATACACTACCAATGTTGGACAAGCCTGGTTTAAGTAGTCCATATCTGAACAAAATGCAACATGGTCATATTTGCACAACTGGCCCTTAACCTGTCTGGTGTGCTCACTATGAATATTTAAAGCAGTGATAGGACTGAAACCCAGGATACTGTCCACCACAGTGAAAGTACTGAACCAGTACACTATACGATATTACAGTGTTTGGTCAGTATGAAAGGATGTTGACAACTGTATGCAAACTATCCCATGGAAACCCTGCAGGCACAGCATAATCCCTGTTGGGTTCAGACACAAAGCAGATGGGCAGTAAGAACACAACATGACTTCCAACACACAACTATAAATGTGAAATATTGTTGAAGTTCACACACAACCACAAATGTGGTGGACCTCAGATCTCAACATATGGAAAGCTCACACTGGGCATGCTTGCACACTTTGATAAATGAGACATATGTCAGGCAACAAGCCATGGAAAGCCTGAACTGTGCATGCTCACACACTTAGGCCATGTCTCAGTTTAGCAGTTGGCCACACATAACTGGCATTTGTATGTGTTAAGCCAGGAACCTCCCACAAAACAACAATCTGCCCAGTGCACACAGTTAAATGACAACAGAGACATAAGTAAAATAGTGGATCCCTCTCGTATTCAAACATTTTTCACAGATACACAAGTTGTTCATAGAAACAGGAAAAGCTATGGCAATAAAGACCTGCAAACAGTTTATCAGCAACAAATATTGTGCATCTGAAAATTGAACATATGGGTGTAGAGGTCAATACTAAGCTGTTTGCCCTAGGGAATACATAAGCTTAGCCAGAGTGTATTTGGTGTCTGCCTCCCCAGTACAGTAGGCTACTGACCCTCTGTAAAATAGGTCACAGAAGGCACTGTTTAAGGCTAGTGTGCTGTGCCTCCATCAAGCAGGGACACAGTGGAGATCCCAGGGGTTGAATTTGCAATGTCACATCCATATGGCTGGAGTTTGCTGGAAGAGGGTTGGCGAGGAGTTATAACAGTAATTGGGCGTCAATTACAGACTGAGCGGAGCCTTATCGGCAGTGTCTGGACAATTCCACTGTCAACACTTTGAAGTGATGATTTTGAGGGATTGAAGTGTCTTGCCAATACTGTTCAGAGATGTCCTCCCTCTGTGGGATATTGCTCTGTAATGTATTAGCTCCCTCCTTCTGTTGTACAGCTTATATATGGCTGGTGTAAACCAGACAGGTCTCCTGTTGTGGAGGAGTCTTGGGTTTATTTGGGATAGCATGATCAATGCAAACCTTCCGGATGCTCATAGAATGCAATTGTCAAGGATTATGCAGAGTGGCCTGTATAATCCTCC
Organism: Protopterus annectens; assembly: GCF_019279795.1. Classification (NCBI taxonomy): domain Eukaryota; kingdom Metazoa; phylum Chordata; order Ceratodontiformes; family Protopteridae; genus Protopterus; species Protopterus annectens. The sequence continues at coordinate 1,570,064,140 of NC_056746.1, read as the reverse complement.
AGCATGGGTCCTTTGAAGTATTCCACCCCAGTCTTCACAAGTGCAAAGTCTGCTTTTGCTAAATACTTTGTTTGCAGTGACTTCCTTGCCTGGGGGTGGGGATGGGATATGGATGTCCAGGGAAAGTTGGTTATGGTCAGATATTAACAATGGTGGTCTACCTCTGGTGTGGAACATAGAGTCCCCATGTTGCAGATGGTCAGGTCCAATATGTATTCCCCCTTGTGGCTATGGTGATTGGTCCTGCCATAGCACATGGATTCACAAATTGTAGTGGCTGTAGGGTGATGTTGTTGAGGCCTGAGTAGTTCCCCCACTCAGTATACCTGTACCTGAAGTTAACCACTGTAATGGTGTATGTGAACACCTTCATATCCTACACTGTTCCCAGGGAAGCAAAGTGTGGTTCCTGGATATGGGAGGGGTGGTCTGAACTGGTTGTGTTGTGTGTTACAAGTCCTGTGGTCATGAAGCATGGTATAAAACATAACCTGGCAGTGCTGATGTGCATATGTGACCCTGAAGTAGGCATCTGTTAATGCATATATATGCTATCCCCCTTACTGACGGATAGTAATAGATGTACATACCTCTTTATAAATAATGATGTCAGCACCCTATAAATACTGCAGGAGAAGAAAAGATACTCAGTAATTCAAATAGTGCGCTCCGCTAATGCATCTCTTTCAAGTGCCATAATATAGTTAGGTAGGGGTTTGAATCCTGCAAATGCACAGTGTGTGTGTGATTGGGGGGGTGGGGGTTAGTGTGTGTGCAATTCTGTTTGAAAGAAAGAAATGTCCTTTTTGCCAACTAGAAGAACACACTACATGATGTACATTCCTCTTTGTAAACGCTGATGATGTCAGCACCCTATAAGTATAGCAGGAGAAGGAAAACCTCCCAGTAATGCGAGTAGTGTGCTCTGCTAATGCATCTCTCTCAAGTGTCATAACATAGTTAGGGAGGGGCTTGATTCCTGTAAATGCTCAGTGTGTGTGTGTGTTGGGGGGGGGGTTAGTGTGTGTGCAATTCTGTTTGAAAGAAATGTCCCTTTTGGCAACTAGAAGAACACACTACATGATGTACATTCCTCTTTGCAAACACTGATGATGTCAGCACCCTATAAGTATAGCAGGAGAAGGGAAACCTCCCAGTAATGCAAATATCATGCTCTGCTAATGCATCTCTCTCAAGTGTCATAACATAGTTAGGTAGGGGTTTGAATCCTGCAAATGCCATGTGTGTTTTTGTCACACAGTTTGTCCATGTGTGTTGGGTGTTGCTCTTAATATTGTATGACATATATTATAGCAGTAATTTCAATGCACACATGAGGTATGTGTGTGCCACATAGACATATGTACCTGTGACCTTAAATAGTTCCCATGTGTGAAGCCTGCCTCATGTGAATACATGGAATCTGCATTACATAACTTTTCCACTGTGGTTTTCTGTGCAGGGGCTGCGGTTGGTATGTGAATATACAGTGAGATTACTCTATGGTGTCATCTTACCAGTGAGGGATACACCTGTGGTCTGGAGCATAGAGTCCACATGTTGGTGATGATCAGGTGTAGCATGTTTTCCCCTCTTGTGGGAGTGGTAACAAGTTGTTCCATAGCATTTGAGTGTATGGATTCTAGGAACCTTTCGCCTAGGGTGTTGGAGCTACAGTAATGCTCCCAGTCTATGTGTGGGTAAATGAAGCTGCCCAATATAATGTTGTTTGGCGACACCTTCATATATGCATGTGTTCTTAAGTAGGCCAAGTGGGTTACCTGGGTGTAGGAGGGCGGTCTGTAGCAGGCTATGAACTGGAAGTCAGTTTAACCCACTGTTAGTTGCACGTGGATAGTCTGTGATGCATCACGCTGTGGCAACAACCTGGGGGTGTGGGTATCCTTGACATTTAAGAGACTCACCCTCCTGTCATAGTTAGTTCCGTGTTTTGGGTCTGTCAAGCATGGTATGAGGTGTAACCTGGTAGTGCTAGGGTGCTCTTGGGAGTCTTGAACCTGTTGTCTATTACTGCACAGATATCAACAGTCTCCATGCTGAGTAGAGTTTGGACTGCATGCATCTTGCGGTTTACATGTCCGGCATTGAGTATCATTACTTCCATTTTCTTATCCCCTGTGCTACCTATTTAGGTGGCCTTGTGTGTTCAGCCTTACCACCAGAATGCAAAGATGTGCAGACATTACACTTTTGTAATTAATAGTGGTGTACAAAACAATACAATGACTATCATACTGTTAATGCATCAGGCATGCTGGGATATACCCACAATGATATCATTACACTGTACTGTTAACAACATGATAATATTACTACACGTCTATGTAGTCACCCTGTGCATCAGCACCATGTTAACCTGTTCCTGCATCAATGTTACAGATTGCAGGAGGTGGCACAGTTTCATCATATGCACAGGGTGTGTACTTGGTATGCCTGAGTCTGCCACTGATACATCCAATCGACATGTATGTGTGTGTGTGTTAGTGAGGGACATCAGTACAAGATGGGGCAATGTTGATGTGGTGTGTGCGTGTATGTGTTAGCCCTAGGTGTTAGCATTATGCATGTGTGTATGCATGCACACAGTTCCACTTCGTGGCTGCCATATACGGGTGTTTGTGGACAGCCACAGACTGTACCTGCCAGGCCATACAGATCACTGTCTCTGGCCACGGACATGGTACCTGTGCCTGGCAGGGGTGCTACGGACAGTATCAGGTACTAAGCCAGACTGGGTACTGTCATCAGAAGCAGTTGGTTGATGACTGGACACATGTCCCTGTGCTACGGACAGTATCAGGTACTAAGCCAGACTGGGTACTGTCATCAGAAGCAGTTGGTTGATGACTGGACACATGTCCCTGCTGGGACTGTCCAGAGCCACGTGCACGTGGTCTCCTAGGGCAGTCTGATGACAGCACAGACCCAGCATTGCTCGGGCTGGTACTGGCACTATGGGAGCGGCTGCGGGTTTGTTGTCATCCGTGACGACTGCCAGCTGCTGATGTTGCTGGCATATGTCCACATCGATGCCTCAACCATCCTGCATTGCCCTGGCTCATGGACATGTAGTTGTGGAACAGTCCTAATGTGTCCCCCCAACGTCTATCAATGACCTCAGTGAAATTACGGATGGCAGCCGCAACATCACGCATAGTGTCATTCATAGCAGTGCGATGTGCTCTAAGCTCCCTCAGACCCTGTCTGGAGTACCATTCCATACATGCCTGTGCCTGCATTACAGCCCGGAACATAGCTGAGGTTGAAAGACCTCTGTGGGCACATCTGACAGGGGCAGTACGACCATGGATGCTCCCACGAGAACCCCTGGAAATCTGCCTGTGTGGCACCATGTCAGGACTCTGGCCATGGCTGCTGTGGGGGGATGCATGTGCCACTGATACCACATTACCCTGGTCAATGCCCACTGTATGCTGTCCCTCACCTAAGGACATTGGTGACAATGGATGTATCGGCAGGATGACTTGTGCGCATTGATGGGGTTGACTGCTGTGTACTGTCGATTGGCTGACCAACAACAGACCCTGTCACACCTCCCTGTGCCATTACACATGTATCATCATTATCACTATCCCCAGCAGTGGCTTCAGGTTCCCTGCTGCACACCACCAGAGCAACACCAGAACCTGTGAGAGGAAGACAGGAAACACTGCTTACAATGTGTACACAATGTTACCACAGATGCACATGGGCACATGCACACATGCACACATACACACATGGGCACATGCACACATGCACACATGCACACATGCACATATTCACCCATGGGCACATGAACACTCCTCAGTACATGAGATACAAACACACAGACACAAACACACCTGCAATCCAACACATAGCAATATTGTTTGAGGGTATTATTACTATTATTATCATTAGTATTAAAAGTATTTTTATTACACACTCACCAGCATGGATTGGCTGCCTTGCTGGTACTCCAGAGGGACCTGCACAAATAAGACATGTATTGTCAGTGGGGACAACTGTGCCATTGATACTGTGAGTATGATACAGTACAGTAGTACAACAGTTGGCTTTCACAGGTCTACTGCTGATATTGAGAATAGCAATCTTGCACAATAATTTCCAGGATATCAGCTACAAACACAGTACACATCTCACACATGCATGTAGAGAACAGTCAACTATAGATATGTCATGTTACCTGCACACTCCATGTCCACATGCTGGGTGGCTCCAGCCTCCATCATTACACACGTCTGTGGATGTTGTTGTTGTTGGGCTGGAGCCACAACACTTAGGAGGAGCTCCTCCAGTCTTGTGAGGGGGGGTGTATAGATGCCCCACCACCTGTGGCAAGCTGTTGCCTGTGGATATCAGAAGCACGCTGACGGACATTTCTAATTGAATCATGGCAGTGATGGCGTACCTGCTCATATGTCCGGTTATGCATGCTTATGTCATTTACCCGACGGACAAGGTCTTGCCACAGTGCAGCCCTCTCCTGCTGGTTCTGGCTGGTCCGGGAAAAAGAGTGTTGCAAAATCCTGCACCAGGCTCTGGTGTATCTCCTCATCCTCTGCAGCCGTATAAGAAGGGTTGCGCTGATGCACCATCGCCCTGGAAGGAAAAGAAAAATATGTGAGAAAGTAATATGGCACACATAATACTCTACTGTAGTGATATCACTGAACTGCCATATATAGCATCTGTCTGTCTATCAGGGGATACACATGTAAATGACCACATATCAGTGCTCAGCCAACAACTGTGTGACACTGCCTGGCACACTCCATACAACAAACTAGTATACACCAGCAGTCGGCACACAGTTTGAGGTCCAATGCACAACCTCACACTGGGGGTATGTATCAAGGTAATGGATGGGGAACATTGTCATCCCATGCAATGCATGCAATGCACAGTTAAAATTACAATGGTAATGCACCCTAGTCTTTGTGGCCATACCCCTACCTACACCGCAGTGATATACAGGGAACCACAGCACAACATATGGCAATGTAGTATGTTTGTATCCCAATACCTGACACATCTTTCTCTGGCCTCACACCAAGGACACACACTACCATGACAGACACAAAGTCATGCTGAGCAATCACACCATTACAGACCTTGCACACAGTCAGTGGCACACTCATTCCACCTCACATAGTTGGTATTGCAATGAGTGCATGTGTGTGTGCATTGTGTCATAGGTAGGTAGTATGCTATTGGCCCTGGGCCTACAGCAGCATACTGTTATGCTACCCTGCCCCTTGGGACACATGTAATGTGATTGTACTTGCTCCTGTCAAACAGTTACACAGGGTGACTCATATGGCATATTACCTATCGGCATAACATTCAACAGGGGTATGTCTGACATCTACTAATGAGTAGCCTTGCTTCTTAATGCTGGGTGGTTTACTCCAGGGTATGGCTTATTTGTGGGTAGGAACCTGTACCTCCACTATGTGCTGTTTACTGCAGTGCCAAGGATGACAGATATAGGTCATTTAGGCTGGATATATTGTGAGGTGTTACCATGGTTGTTGGACAACTGTTATGGGTGTGACTTAACTATGTATATCCAGCAGTGGTAACCTCTGTGTAGGTAGTATGAAAGGCACTCTATCTGTGGTTTTGTCAGTCACTCTGCATAGGTAATGTGTTTGAGGGCATTATCACTGTTTGTTAGGTATGACTGTGTCCTTCTCCCTTTCTGTAGTTGTCATGGGAAGTACATACCGTGTAGGACATTGTGAGGTGTAGAGGGGTACAGTGACCTACATTTCCCTAGCTGACAAACCATTTGTGCTGACACATACCATGTACAGGGATTACAAGACTAGTGTGCCACTGTGAATATCAAAGGGGAGGCTATTGTACACTTATTTCCCATGTTCCCTTCTGACACATCCAGTAGTAGGCAGGCAACTACCTATGTGGTGGTTAGTGGTGAAAGTGTTTTGGAATGGGGTATGGTACTCCAGTATCCACACTGGTGTTCAGTCCACAGGCACCTGTTGCAATACATCTGCACACATGTGCCTCTCTCAGTATAAATATATATACATATATATATATATATATATATATATATATATATATATAGAGAGAGAGAGAGAGAGAGGATAATCATATACATACATATCTCTAGACATTTATATCTGTCTGTATATGTGTATGTATCTATATATATCTATATATGTATGTGTCCATTACATATATATGTCTATACATATTCTATCTATCTATATATGTCTATCTATTTATACATACCTCTCTATCTATGTACACATATATGCATATATATATATATATATATATATATATATATATATATATATATATATATATATATATATATATATATATATATATATATATATATATATATATATATATATATATATATATATATATATATATCTATCTTTATTTACAGATACAAATACACACACTAACATACTGCTAAACATCCATTACTGTACAACCTACATTGTACTTTGTACTACAACCTACATTGATATGTGCACATAGCAACTGTCAAATACATATGTATGTCCAGCCTTCACTAACAGTTGCAGTATGTCCCCTGCCCTATGCACATCTTTATATATATATATATATATATATATATATATATATATATATATAGATACAGACTGCTAACACATATGGAGGGTTCACAGTATGTAGATTATTAGATTATGTAGTTTACATTACCTTTGTTTGTGACTGCTGTTTGGGATGGCTTGCTGCTGGCTGGCTTGCTGCTGGCTGGCTTGCTGCTGGCTGGCCTGCTGATGGTTGGCTTGCTGATGGTTGGCTTGCTGATGGCTGGCTTGCTGATGGTTGGCTTGATGGTTTTTTATTATTATTTTTTTTTGGTCTCTCTCTCTCTCTCTCTCTCTCTCTCCCTCCAGTTGTAATGAAACTATTGCATATGTGGACTGGGAGTACAGGCTGCTTTTGTAGGTATCTGCACATGTGCATGTGATGGCCTCTGCACCAATTGTTAGCCAGCATTTACTAATTGCATGCAGCCTGCTGTGTGGTAATTGCAGTTCTCACTGTGATTTCAGGACAGTGCTATAAAATGTTAGGTTAGGTAGGTGTAGCCCTTTCAGATTTTCAAGGAGGGGACCATGCTGGTATGCTGTGGACACTGTTCTGTGAGTGTAAAGGTTGGTATGTCTCTCATATTTAAGGCTGTGTTGTAGGCATTGAAATGCATGTTGTACTGAAACCTGACTGTTGCTTCTTCCAGTTCATTCTTCTCAGTGTGTATGTTAACTGACACCTAATAATACTAATACTGTTTAAATGGGAGTATGTGCTTTCCTGTGGGACTTGTGGATTAACTGGTATACAGCGGTGGTTCTTGCAATTTGTTGCTATGGCTTCACTATTTAGCCTTTACATTCACTCCTTGAAAGCCTGCTAGGTGTCTTTACTGGAATGTGTTGCTATGGCTTTCCTATTTTCCATTTACATTCCCTCCTTGTAATGCTTGATATATTTCTTTCAGCAGCAATTCCTTATGTGTTTGGTGTGGTTTCATGGTACTACATGCTGTCTGGTAAGGCCAAGGTGTGGGGCTTGACACCTACAAGGGTATTTTATTTTGCTGCTGAGCAGTAGTGGGGCCTTGTACTTTGGACTAACAGTTATGGATATCAGGCACATGCAGCGCTTGTAAACTGCTATACTGTCCTTATTTTATTAGTTGGCTGCATCCTTTGATATTTCTGGGTTGTACTCCTACATGAGGGTGTGCTTGTGGAAGCAATTCTACAGCTATTCCCAGAGTGTGACAGCAGACAGAATGATATGCTTGTGAGTTTGTGACACTTGCAGGCCTCAGATACTCTCAGGTGTATCTTTTAGCAGCCTCAGGGAATGGTACATATCAGTGGGATACACCCGTGATATATTTCAGATATTCTGCAGTTGTGACTGTGGGGTATTTTGAGCTTATGTCTGACATGCAAGTAGTGCGTACTTTAAGTAATTAACAGTTACCATTACGTGGGATTCCACACCTTTCTGCCTACTGTTAGTACATTTCACAGGGAGTCAGTGGGGCACAGTTAACATTTGTTTGCAAATCAGGAACATCCCTGTAAAATCAGTCACAGTTGCGAGGTCTGGCCTCTTACCTATTCAAATATGGCGGTGTTTATCCTGCTCTGACAGTGTGTGTGGTTTGCAAGGCGCTACTGTCACATTATTACCTACTAGCATGGCTGTTTCTCTTCTCACACTACTGTAATGCAATTCCACAAGAAATGCCAGTAAAGATACAAGAAAAGCTTTGTGTAATAGCCTTGCTATATTCCCTTTACATTCAGTCCTACTATTTCATGATATATTGCTTTCAGCACAAAGCTCTTGTATATCAGTCATGGCTTAGTGGTAAATCATGCAGACTAGTGTTTTCAAGGTCCTGGGTTCAAGACCGACAGAGGAATTTTATTTTGCTGCTGAGCAGACTACAGGCCTTGTCATTCAGAGTGACTAAGGCACTTTTAAGCAGTTGTAAGCGGGTTAGCGCTGGTTTGCGCGGTGCTCACGCATGCGCAGTGGCGCATAGCTTTGCTCACACATGCTTAACTAAGCACGCACAAGCGCACACCCGCTTACAACTTCTTAAAAGTGCTTACTCTTGTGCACACCCGTGCTAATTTCTTTGAAAGAAAAGAAAATGGGGAGATAGGAAAGTGGTGAAAAAGGGGGCACAAAGAGGGTAGGACAGTAGGAAAACAAGCTCGGGATTTGCAGGAAGGATGTAGGAAAGGCCCATAGCTGCCCATTTCTTTATCAGCAACAGCTGTGCATATGTGTGTAATTTGGTGTGAAATTTGAAACCTTCCACCCCTGAGAGAGGGGTGTGGACAACAACATATGTTGTAAAGCCAATTGTAATTACCAGTTCACATGTCCAGCAGACATGTCTGCAAAATGGGCAGCTATGTATGAGGCGTAATTTTTTTGCGGGAACTGAGTGCCCTTTTTTATTTTTTTTTCAGGTGAGAGTGGAATGTGGGGTACAGGAAGTAGGTATATGGGGAGGTAGGGGAGGTTAACAGACAAGACAAACAAGATGCATACAGGGGCGGAGTATGACACATGTGGGGGGGGAAACACAATTGATGGGGACGGATGTTTGGATATCACGAGCCCATGAGCCCACAGATGGCAACAGAGGAACTGAGATCCCCACCCATGGGCAGTTGCCACTGTGCCTTCACGGCCCAGGACAGGGCTGTGCTGGGGGCTGTGTAGGGCGGGCAGCAGGCACACCCGTGAGTTACGCCACCCGTGCCTCAAGCTGGCGTAGCGGTTCAAGCACAGAATGCCTAATCTCGCTACGCACTACAGACCGAACACTTTGGAGGGTGAGTGGACGTTCTCCTCCGGCCACGCTTGCAGAGGGGGGACGAGCCCCATCCCCTGCAGCGCTTCCACCCGAAGGTGGCACAGGGCCACCGGAGGAGGTTCCGGCCTGGGCACTAGTGCCAGGTGCACTCGCCAGCTGAGGTGGGAGAGGTGGGTCCGCTGGAACCCGCCTTCCCTGTTTTCCTATGTTTAGCAATATTTTATGACATTTTGGGTTAGTAACAAACAATACCATTCAAAATTAGTTGTAACAGCATGCATCACTATTCCCATTAACCAAACACCCATGAATTCCAAACATTGAACAGCAAGCACAACACATGCATATTTTGAACAACAGTACACAATCCAACAACATGCAGGGTTGATTGAGGGCAACAGGCCATCAGGTTTGGATATGTGAACAGGGCACATGCATCAATGTACATGCAAATATGTATGAGCCAACAGGACAAATGTCCATAGGAATTAATTGTGAATACACATACCCAATTTGGTGTGGAATGGCATTATTTGTGAATATAGGGTAGAGTGAAGAAATATTTCATTAACAACTTCAACTACCTATACATATGCTGTACATTTCTAGTAGCTGCAGATATATATATATACCCTACAGGTCTTAGTACAGTTTCCTATATGTAACCTTAGGAATGTTGGTGATGGGAATGTTACTGCTACATTAATATACATTGCATTTTTATTCATACACATTCATATCTGGCTGTGTTCAGGTACAGCATCCTGCTACAATTGATTTATATGGCTCTAGACAACTGTGGATGTTCATTATTTCATACAACCATACTATCTCCATATTGCAAGGGTACAGCAACGTATCCAAATTGTGGGACAGACACATTCCAGCTTCAGTACTTTATTACAAACATTTCACTGTTTGGTTGTGGCTGTCTCATTCATTTCATTATGTACTGACTGCAGTATACTTTATTCAAGAGTTATTACAGCTTTCTTGGTGGATTCATACCTCTTTCTCACACTCTCACTTGTTTTATTTCTCTCACTTGTTTCATTTTTGTAATTCAAGATGGTACTTAATTCTAGGCATTATTAACATGACTTACTTGGTTACAACAATCCTTTCCAACAGACTCACTTGTTTCATATGGAAGATTTTAAAAGGGGATGTATTTGACACATGTCTATTGTCTTTAGCTTGTTTACCACTAATTTTCAGGCTGCAGCAGGTTATCTGATATTACAATACAGGTGGAATATCTCTATTAAAGATTTGTTTAAATTTTATTTCTGGATTACAGGCTGCATCACTTATCTAATCATACAGTACTAGCAGAATCTTTCTTCTAGTGTTATTTGAACTTTATTAATATGTAACTACACTGAACTCTTTTACAAGCTGTCTCACTTATATTGTATAACAATTACAGAAAAATAATTACTAACCTGCCTGGTGGCACAACCGCACCAGCCTATCACCATAGGCTCGCCGATTTGCGGAACACACACCTGCAGCGGTAATATAAATGAAGTAATATTGGAACATACATCTCCATAATATCAGCTAGGATAATTTCTTACATACGTAATTACATGGATACTTACTCAGTAGTGGGGCGTTGGGCATTTGCCGGGCCTCCTGGATCCAATGGTTCAGTTGGTCCTGCTTTCATCTCTTCAGGTCCGCATGATGGTGACAGATCTGTTCACCAGTCCTTGGTATGCCTGTGGCACTGGTGAGATCATGTGCCAACCGGTTCCACGCCTCTACCTTGTATGCACCCCAGGGAACCTGGCCCTGCATAAGTTGAGCCTCATGATCGTGGACGTGGAGCCAAACCATATATTTGGACTCCTTAACACACCACCTCTGTGCTCGGAAGTGACTGCCCTCTCCTACACCTGCCATCCTGACTGCAAATAGGTTCCACAATCAGTTATGCTGTGTATTCCTGCCTATGGGGCTTATATATGCCGTTTTTCCTGCACTTATCTGTGATTGGTCATTTTGGAAATGTATCAGCTTAGAAAAACCTGCTTTGTCATGCTTCTATTTCCATTCATTCCTATATATATGCTAATACTGCATTTCTCAGTACAACTGTCATGGCTTAGTGGTTCAGTACTTTGACTATGGTGCACGGTATCCTGGGTTCGAGCCTGGGCATTGCTATTTTTATTTTATGACTGTCTACACAGGCTAGGAGGTGGGTCTGTGTAAAGGCGGCTTTGATACAGCCTGCCCTACGTTGCCCGCCGGTAAAATGGTTGGCGCATTGCGCAGCTCCACACAAACGGGTTATGCTGGTTTATGCGTCATTTGGCTATGAGCACACATATTATGCTGTGTGAGGCATTGCTCAGCTACGGGCACACAGTTTCATCATCTTAAAGTGCTGCTCAACTCCAGGCACTCCTATTACACCTGTCAAACCACTGCTCACCTGCAGGCAGTCATACTCAGCTTGTTAGAGCAATGCTCAGCTATGGGCACTTATAAATTTTTTTTTTCTTGTATCAGATTTCTTCCAAATTACATGGCCCATTTCATTACATTTTACTTAAATTATAGTTATATATATGTACATATATGTCAGGGGATTGTTTTGTGCTTATTTCACTAAAAAAATAGAAAATTATGTTGTTGGGGCTCGAACCGTGACTGCCTCCTCTTTGGCCAACGTCTCTACTGCTATGCTATTGCTACTTGGCTTAATTTGCATATTTAGATCTTATATGCATTTTCAATGACTGCTAACTGTGGCTGAGCGAAGGGCACACCCACGCAAACGAGCGCAATTACGGGCAAACATTTTTGAAATTATAAAAAAAAAAAAATAAACTGTTAATTTTTATGTTTTACATTACAGTTGGGTTTATAGTCTGTGGGGGCATGTGTGGTGTTGTGTTTCTTGACATTTCCGCGGACTCACTTGTGGGAGTTTCCTTTCAGGACTGTGACTCTTCTGGGGGTGTGTTCCTTTGCAGGACTCGCTGTGAGGACACGCCCCCTACTTTCCTACATGGACCGTGTTAGCCTAGGGTGTGATTCAGCATGCCCTCATGAATATGCATGGCATGCTGACATCACACCGTTTAACTGCAGCCTCCGTGTAAGACTTGTTAACTCTTACACGGAGGTTTTGTGAATCCTGCCCACTGAATATCAATGAAGTGAAACACAATAGCCCTAACTAACTGCAGCCACAGAGAGAGAGAGACCACATTATTCTATGAAACAATTAAATTAAAAATAAATAACTACAGAGAGATACAGACCAATGAACCATTTAAATACACAGTAAAATAAAATAAAATGCAGTACAATCTTTAACACTGCAAGTTTGTACTTATCTCAGCTAGTAATGCAGTTGATTGTAGGTATGTAACAGAAGCCAAGCAACTCAGATTTTGAACAGTAATAAAATTCAAACATATATGACTAACACTTATAATACAGAGAACCCCTCTTTGCTAAGAGTTTAACACTGAATATTAATGAAGTGAAACACAGTAGCCCCCACTAACTGCAGAGACAGACAGAGATCACAGAATTCTATGAAATAATTAAATGGAAAAATAAATAACTACAGAGAGACACAGACCAATGAAACAATTAAATACAGAAACATAAAATAAAATGAAGTACGATCTTTAACACTGCAAGTTTGTACTTAACTCCGCTAGTAATGCAGTTGATTGTAGGTATGTAGCAGAAGCCAAACAGCTCAGATTTTGAACAGTAATAAATTCAAAGCTATATGAGTAACTCTTATAATACAGAGAAACTCTCTAGGCACAGAGTTTAACACTGAATATCAATGAAGTGAAACACAATAGCCCCCACTAACTGCAGAGACAGAGAAAGAGAGGGACCACAGTATTCTATGAAACAATTAAATAGAAAAAAAATAACTACAGAAATAGACACAAATAAATACACAGAAAAATAAAACAAAATGCAGTGCAATCTTTAACACTGCAAGGTTGTATTTAACTCAGCTAGTAATGCAGTTGATTGTAGATATGTAGCAGAAGCCAAACAATGAATTCAAAGATATATAACTAACACTTATAGTGCAGAGAAACCCTCTAGGCTAAGAGTTTAACACTGAATATCAATAAAGTGAAACACAATAGCCCCCACTAAGTGCAGAGACAGAGAGAGACCACAGTATTCTATGAAAGAATTAAATAGAAAACTAGAAAGCTACAAAGAAAACAGACCAATCAAACAATTAAATACACAGAAAAATAAAATAAAATGTAGTACAATCTTTGACACTGCAAGTTTGTATTTTACTCAGCTAGTAATGCAGTTGATTGTAGGTATGTAACCGAAGGCAAACAACTCAGATTTTGAGCAGTAATAAATTCAAAGATATATGACTAACACTTAAAATACAGAGAAACCCTCTAGGCTAAGGGTTTAACACTGAATATCAATGAAGTGAAACACAATAGCACCCACTAACTGCAGAGACAGAGAGAGATCACAGTATTCTATGAAACAATTAAATAGAAAAATAAACAACTACAGAGAGACACAGACCAATGAAACAATTAGAGAAAAATAAAATAAAATGAAGTACAATCTTTAACACTGCAAGTTTGTACTTAACTCCTCTACTAATGCAGTTGATTGTAGGTATGTAGCAGAAGCCAAAAAGCTCAGATTTTGAGCAGTAATAAATTCAAAGATATATGAGTAACACTTATAATACAGAGGAACCCTCTAGGCTAAGAATTTAACACTGAATATCAATGAAATGAAACACAATAGCCCCCACTAACTGCAGAGACAGAGAGAGACCACAGTATTCTATGAAACAATTAAAGAGAAAAATAAATAACTACAGAGAGACACAGACCTATGAAACAATTAAATACACAGAAAAATAAAATAAAATGCAGTGCAATCTCTAACACTGCAAGGTTGTATTTAACTCAGCTAGTAATGCAGTTGATTGTAGATATGTAGCAGAAGCCAAACAATGAATTCAAAGATATATGACTAACACTTATAGTGCAGAGAAACCCTCTAGGCTAAGAGTTTAACACTGAATATCAATAAAGTGAAACACAATAGCCCCCACTAAGTGCAGAGACAGAGAGAGACCACAGTATTCTATGAAAGAATTAAATAGAAAACTAAAAAGCTACAAAGAAAACAGACCAATCAAACAATTAAATACACAGAAAAATAAAATAAAATGTAGTACAATCTTTGACACTGCAAGTTTGTATTTTACTCAGCTAGTAATGCAGTTGATTGTAGGTATGTAACTGAAGGCAAACAACTCAGATTTTGAGCAGTAATAAATTCAAAGATAAATGACTAACACTTAAAATACAGAGAAACCCTCTAGGCTAAGGGTTTAACACTGAATATCAATGAAGTGAAACACCATAGCACCCACTAACTGCAGAGACAGAGAGAGATCTCAGTATTCTATGAAACAATTAAATAGAAAAATAAACAACTACAGAGAGACACAGACCAATGAAACAATTAGAGAAAAATAAAATAAAATGAAGTACAATCTTTAACACTGCAAGTTTGTACTTAACTCCTATACTAATGCAGTTGATTGTAGGTATTAGCAGAAGCCAAAAAGCTCAGATTTTGAGCAGTAATAAATTCAAAGATATATGAGTAACACTTATAATGCAGAGGAACCCTCTAGGCTAAGAGTTTAACACTGAATATCAATGAAATGAAACACAATAGCCCCCACTAACTGCAGAGACAGAGAGAGACCACAGTATTCTATGAAACAATTAAATAGAAAAATAAATAACTACAGAGAGAGACAGTCCAATAAAACAATTAAATATACAGAAAAATAAAATAAAATTCAGTACAATCTTTCACTGCATGTTTGTACTTAAGTCAGTTAGTAATGCAGTTGATTGTACATGTGCAGAAGAAGTTAAATAACTCAGATTTTAAGCAGTAATAAATTCAAAGATACATGATTAACACTTATAATACAGAGAAACTATCTAGGCTAAGAGTTTAACACTGAATATAAATGAAGAGAAACACAATAGCCCCTACTTACTGCAGAGACAGAGAGAGACCACAGTATTCTATGAAACAATTAAAGAGAAAAATAAATAACTACAGAGAGACACAAACCTATGAAACAATTAAATACACAGAAAAATAAAATAAAATGCAGTGCAATCTTTAACACTGCAAGGTTGTATTTAACTCAGCTAGTAATGCAGTTGATTGTAGGTATGTAGCAGAAGCCAAACAATGAATTCAAAGATATATAACTAACACTTATAGTGCAGAGAAACCCTCTAGTCTAAGAGTTTAACACTGAATATCAATAAAGTGAAACACAATAGCCCCCACTAAGTGCAGAGACAGAGAGAGACCACAGTATTCTATGAAAGAATTAAATAGAAAACTAAAAAGCTACAAAGAAAACAGACCAATCAAACAATTAAATACACAGAAAAATAAAATAAAATGTAGTACAATCTTTGACACTGCAAGTTTGTATTTTACTCAGCTAGTAATGCAGTTGATTGTAGGTATGTAACCGAAGGCAAACAACTCAGATTTTGAGCAGTAATAAATTCAAAGATATATGACTAACACTTAAAATACAGAGAAACCCTCTAGGCTAAGGGTTTAACACTGAATATCAATGAAGTGAAACACAATAGCACCCACTAACTGCAGAGACAGAGAGAGATCACAGTATTCTATGAAACAATTAAATAGAAAAATAAACAACTACAGAGAGACACAGACCAATGAAACAATTAGAGAAAATAAAATAAAATGAAGTACAATCTTTAACACTGCAAGTTTGTACTTAACTCCTCTACTAATGCAGTTGATTGTAGGTATGTAGCAGAAGCCAAAAAGCTCAGATTTTGAGCAGTAATAAATTCAAAGATATATGAGTAACACTTATAATACAGAGGAACCCTCTAGGCTAAGAATTTAACACTGAATATCAATGAAATGAAACACAATAGCCCCCACTAACTGCAGAGACAGAGAGAGACCACAGTATTCTATGAAACAATTAAAGAGAAAAATAAATAACTACAGAGAGACACAGACATATGAAACAATTAAATACACAGAAAAATAAAATAAAATGCAGTGCAATCTTTAACACTGCAAGGTTGTATTTAACTCAGCTAGTAATGCAGTTGATTGTAGGTATGTAGCAGAAGCCAAACAATGAATTCAAAGATATATGACTAACACTTATAGTGCAGAGAAACCCTCTAGGCTAATAGTTTAACACTGAATATCAATAAAGTGAAACACAATAGCCCCCACTAAGTGCAGAGACAGAGAGAGACCACAGTATTCTATGAAAGAATTAAATAGAAAACTAAAAAGCTACAAAGAAAACAGACCAATCAAACAATTAAATACACAGAAAAATAAAATAAAATGTAGTACAATCTTTGACACTGCAAGTTTGTATTTTACTCAGCTAGTAATGCAGTTGATTGTAGGTATGTAACCGAAGGCAAACAACTCAGATTTTGAGCAGTAATACATTCAAAGATAAATGACTAACACTTAAAATACAGAGAAACCCTCTAGGCTAAGGGTTTAACACTGAATATCAATGAAGTGAAACACAATAGCACCCACTAACTGCAGAGACAGAGAGAGATCTCAGTATTCTATGAAACAATTAAATAGAAAAATAAGCAACTACAGAGAGACACAGACCAATGAAACAATTAGAGAAAAATAAAATAAAATGAAGGACAATCTTTAACACTGCAAGTTTGTACTTAACTCCTCTACTAATGCAGTTGATTGTAGGTATGTAGCAGAAGCCAAAAAGCTCAGATTTTGAGCAGTAATAAATTCAAATATATATGAGTAACACTTATAATACAGAGGAACCCTCTAGGCTAAGAGTTTAACACTGAATATCAATGAAATGAAACACAATAGCCCCCACTAACTGCAGAGACAGAGAGAGACCACAGTAGTCTATGAAACAATTAAATAGAAAAATAAAAAGCTACAAAAAAACACAGACCATCAAACAATTAAATACACAGAAAAATAAAATAAAATGTAGTAAAATCTTTGACACTCCAAGTTTGTATTTTACTCAGCTAGTAATGCAGTTGATTATAGGTATGTAACGAAGGCAAACAACTCAGATTTTGAGCAGTAATAAATTTAAAAATGTATAGCTAACACTTATAATACAGAGAAACCCTCTAGGATAAGAGTTTTATACTGAATATCAGAAAAGTGAAACGCAATAGACCCCACTAAGTACAGAGACAGAGAGAGACCACAGTATTCTATGAAACAATTAAATAGAAAATAAGAAACTACAAAGAAACACAGACCAATGAACCAATTAAATACACAGAAAAATAAAATAAAATGCAGTGCAATATTTAACACTGCAAGTCTGTACTTAACTCAGCTTGTAATGCAGTTGATTGTAGGTATGTAACAGAGGGCAAACAACTCAGATTCTGAGCAGTAATAAATTCAAAGATATATGATTAACACTTAAAATGCAGAGAAACTCTCTAGGCTAAGAGTTTAACACTGAATATAAATGAAGTGAAACACAATAGTGCCCACTAACTGCAGAGCCAGGTAGAGATCACAGCATTCTATGAAACAATTAAACAGAAAATAAAATAACTACAGAGAGACACAGACCAATGAAACAATTAAATACAGAAAAATAAAACAAAATGCAGTACATCTTTAACACTGCAAGTTTGTACTTAACTCAGCTAGTAATGCAGTTGATTATAGGTATGTAGCAGAAGCCAAACAACTCAGATTTTGAGCAGTAATAAATTCAAAGATATATGACTAACACTTATAATACAGAGAACCCTCTAGGCTTTTTTTATCTTCTAGTGCTGGTATGCACCACACTTCTGACTTTATTTGTACTTTGCTTTGGCCACCAAAGCAGCATTACAAATTTTCAGACGTATGCAAAGCAGCAAAGTAAGACTATATATATATATATATATATATATATATATATATATATATATATTTTTTTTTTTTTTGCAGAATATAGCATTTGTAAGCACTGTAAGGTTGGAGTGCTCAACCTGCCCAATTATATATGGAAATCAACAACTGCTAGGTGTGGTTATATTTAAATGCCTACACTGAGGTAGGTATTCATAGATTTTGCTCAACAGGTGTGTTTTTTTCATATTTGCTAGGATGTAGATCAATCAGAATTTAATAGAAGAGCCACTGTGTGGGGGTCATGGATGTGATTGTAATAAGTCAATTACTACAGTGTGGTGATCGGCTTAATACAGGGAAGTGCTTTTTCTTTTATTTTTTTATTTTTGCTTTTCATGTAAGAACTGAGAGGGTAGGGGTGCTAGCTTGTGGTATGAGCTCAGGGCGCTGACTCAGCTGGCTTCACGTGTGATATCAATCCCAGTACATCCTGTTACATATACAAAATGGAGGACCTTTTTTAAATTGCTCACTTAAATGTGAGCAACAACTATGTAATAAGTATCATCCCTTCTTCGTTTGCTTCCGAAGTCCGTAGTTTTGTCCACAGGTAGGGGTAATACTGTTACACACTCTTGGGCTCTTTGCAAAGCCTAGTGAGGTATGTGTCTGTTTTACACATGATGGAAGCAGCAATGGCTAGGATGTTTTGGGGGTTGCCAAGTCACAATAGCCTACCTCAATGGCTTTCAGCTCTAGCTTGGTTCACTTTTAACCCGGAGTATCTGTTATTATGAACCTTCCCAACTACTTTGTAATAGTTACTTCACATACAGGACTTACTGTGATCAGTGTGAGGTCTGTATAATATGCTATGTTAATCATGTTTGAGGGTATGGGTCTGAAGTACAGGTAAGGACAGACTTTTGCAGGTATATGCTTTAGAACCTCAGTGTGTAGTAGCACATTTATTTATAGGCTCACGGGATAGGGCTGCAGTTAAGAATTTATCCACAATATTCCAAGCACTTACACCTCTTCCCTTGAAATAAGGTTACCTCTAACCATGGTGCTCAGTAGCAAGAATCATCTTATCTCATTTAACACTGGTCTCCTCTTCTCCCTATTAAAGCTCACATGACACACCTCCATCTCTCATCCACATACACAGTGTCTTCTGTATTCACACACACATACATTCTGCTTTCACACACATACTGTTCATTCTTTCATGCATCGCTTACTCACACACACACACACACACACACACACACACACACACACACACACACACACACACACACACACACACACACACACACACACACACACACACACACACACACACACACACACACCATTCTGCATTCACACACACACACAGAGCTATGAACCTGCACCCGACCCCCTCAGCAAGAGCCCATAACAAACAAACAAACAAACAAAAAAATGAGCACTTCACTGTAATAAGCCAATCGATACATTGTAAGTGGTCGGCTTATTACAGTTAGACCTAAAGTCGCCCCCAGCTTTTCCATTACAGGGAAATAAAGGTAAATAAAAAATAGCGGATGATCCTTTTTTTGACACAGAAACTAGATGCCCATATGCATGACATACACCTCCGTCTCTCATCCACACACAGTGTCTTCTGCATTCGCACACTCATGCATTCATTGCTAACTCTCTCATACACACAAAGTCTGTTTTGCATTCACACACACATTTTGCTTTCACACACATACTGTTCATTCTTTCATGCATCGCTTACTGTCACACACACACACACACACACACACACACACACACACACACACACACACACACACACACACACACACACACACACACACTCCATTCTGCATTCACACACACAGACATTCTGCTTTCATGGATGCGTTCACTATCCCACATGCAATCGGCACAAGAAACCCACTCATACACACACAGACACACACCACAGCACGACCGATATACTATCAACTTTAAATATTTTTCTGCCTTGATTGAAAAATTGTGGTTAGCAGGCAAATTGGGGACAAAAGAAGCAAGACTGTAGTAAGAAAATAGTGGCAGACATTGCACATTTAGACTTCATAAGCTTCAGAAAAATCCATGGTAATGCAAACAATTTTATTCTATTAACTTGGTAAATTTGTACGAGCAATATTTCAAAAATGCCCCTATTTTGAGCCTTTCTCTAGATTTCTTATTCTAAGAGGTTGAGAGGTATGGGACCAATTGTAGTAACCCTTTAACAAAAAAGCTCAAATACACTTGCAGTACAACTGGAGGGACAGATTTGTATGGAGTAAAAAGATTATACAGTCAACTTACCAAAACGTTTGTGGAGGTGATGAGTTTTCAAGCCCTTCAGATGCAGTTTCAGTAAAGGATATTCTGGCTCCGATAATGTTTTCAGTCCTGAAGGAAACAGTGGTAGTACTACAGTTCCACAAAAGGTAATTTACAGCAGCTGTTTATTGGGCAGCCCTAGAAAAAAATCTATGTCACAGTGTGGGAGGAACATCAGGACAGGGGAACTACTGATTTGACTGTGTCAAAGGTACGTCATGCAGGTGGAGATGAATTCCATCTGAAAGCATGTGATTCAAAAGAATGGGGATGGGCCTCCCTGCCCTATGCTTAGGAAGGGGAGAAATATAGGACTCCAAAACTTTTTAGTGCTTTCCTGTAACAGCAGGTGGCTAGGCTGATTTTACAAGGATAAAAGACAATGAGCGTTTGAGTCTGAATGTGTTCGAGCCCGGAGTTTTCCTTTAAGTTTACCTTTGAGTTGTTTTCAAACCACATTCTCCTTGCACACATTTTTTGTACCATTTACACACAAATGTGTTATTTGATGCACCATCCTGATTGTAGTAAATTGTATTCCTTGTAAAATACAACATCACTAATGTGTTTTAAATTTGTAGGTTTGAACATTTTTTTCCAGTAAGCAATGAAACAAAACATATGAACAAATAATGGCAAAACTACCATTGCAGAACATTTAAACCACAAAAGGCCACTCACACTTCTGTCACTACAATCCACTAATATCAGTAAATATACACAATCTCTGCATATGTAAAAGTCATCTGAATAAGTCTACATTAAAAAGATCTATAACTAATGAAGAGGTTGCTGCTAGCAAACAACTTTAAGTTTCAGTGTTTCATAGACAAATTCAGTGTCTGCTGCCCTTGTAGAATAAACTGTCCATGTAACTTTTAAAAAAAATTGGTAATCTGGCAATATTTAGCAAAGCTAGACTTTCCACTGTGTGATACCTTAAACCTCTTGTATCAGAGGTAACATGGGATATATGCAAATAACCCTTTAAGAATATCAGGTGTTTCAGCTAAATGGCAATTCTGAATATCCATGACTTTTTCTTTAATTTTTAAGTCTATTTATGGACAATTTCAGGCCAATATACATCCCATGCTGCCTCTGATACAAGAGGTTTAAGGTATCACACAGTGGAAAGTCTAGCTTTGCTAGATTTTTCCTTTTGTGTTTTTTAACCCATTGGTTTTCCTGGGTGACCTTTTTACTCATTGTTTTAGTTTTTTACTTGGGATATTTTGTAGACACCCTAATGTTTATGGATATCAGTTGGGTACAACAACCCTGTGTTTGCAAAAGTCAAACATTCCTCTTATGCTGTGCTGATGATGCCATAAGAAGGCAGAAACATGCATGCCCACAGCTAGAGGGGTTTGGCTTTATTGGCCTGAAATTGTCCATAAATAGACTTAAAAATAAAAGAAAAAGTCATGGACATTCGGAATTGCCATTTAGCTGAAACACCTGATATCCTTATAGAGTTATTTGCATGTATTCTATGTTGTCTCTGGTACATGAGGTTTAAGGTATCCCACAGTAGATGCTAAAATTTTCTTTTTGTGTTTTTTAACCAATTGGTTTTCCTGTGTAACCTTTTTAGTCATTACTTTAATCTGGTAATATTACAATAGGGAACAGCTGTCAAACTGGCAACAGGCTCACATTACAGGCATCTCATCCAAATGAGAGCACACTCAGAAATGCAGCACTCTTCTTTAAAGGGGGAACTGCAATATCAGCACTTTGTATACATGGTGTGGGAGTAGAACCCACAGCTTTCTGCCCCAAACACAAACATGATACCTGTTGTGCTACTAATACTGTTTCTAAAATTTATAGCACAGACACTGATGGTGGCAATTTGCTAAACAAAGCAGTTACACGTTGAAAACAGACTTAGCATGAGCAACAGTAAACTTCTCTTTCCTTGAAACTCAACATTCCTTGAAAATGCACAGTAAGTTAACATTCCTTGAAAATGCACACAAGCTCAACAGTGAAAATGCATGGAAGCTCAATAGTCATTGAAAATGCACAGAAGTTCAACAGTCTTTGAAAATGCAGTAAAACTCAACAGCTCTTGCTGATGACAGTTTGGCAGTAGATGTAGAGGATTCAGGATCTTGGGTCCTGTAATGAAAGTACAGGATTTGAGCCTAAATGAATTAACAAACATGCCATTTCTAACTGTCTAACTGGGGGATTTCACACACACACACACACACACACACACACACACACACACACACACACACACACACACACACACACGCATACACACACACCTCTTTCTACATTAACCTATATTCACACGCATGCACACTTCCATCTACATTACTTATATTCACATGCACACCTCTCTCTATATTAACCTATATTCACAGACAAACACTTCCATCTACACTAAAACTATATTCATACTCACACACCTCTTGTCTACACTAACCTATATTTCAGGAATGATGCATTCATCCCACAATGGAATAACTGATGGCAGTAATAGCATTCATACTCTTTGTGCTCACTCCATTTCAATTTAAATGTGCATGCATCATACTAAAGGTGCAGGTACAGATGCCACTAAGGATGCACTCTGCATGTGTCCTTAAAGAAAGAAATGGAATGCATGCAGACTGCATTCTTAAAGAATAAATGTAAGTTTTAAGTTTTTGTAAAAACACAGTAGATAGTGCCAATAGTGTGTGAAGAAATGAACGAGGATGAATTCCAAAATAGATTTATTCCAAAAAAATGCAAGTTTTTGTGTCAGCCCATTGGCTAGTGGCCCCACACCCAAGCCAGTGGGCCCTAGGTGACTGCCTATGTCACCTAGTGCTTTTTTGGCTTTGGGTTATTCTTACCTAGATCATACAGTTGTAATGTTTGTGACTGAATTATTCTATGGTCAGGATACATATTTCCAGAATTTTTGCCCATCATGATCTGATGAAGGCCATGACTGTGGCTTATCACTAGTGGATTCAGCTTATATTATATTTTATTCTAGAAATATGTCTTTTTATTGACTGTCATGTGACTTTACTGTACTTTTAAATGGGAGTGCACTTTTGTTTGTGACATTTTGAAAGTTAGTTTAAACATTTTAAAACTGTTTTCATCAATACAGAAGTTGTGTTTAAATTACTTTTTAGGGCTATTAAATTGTACTAGAGTGACTTTTACTATGCTTTTAGTGGGATAAGTTACTTTTTCTACTTTTTAAATTTTACTGGTTTTTGCTGCTTAGTTTCCCCAGAAGGTAGCACCATTTTTGGTTTGACCATGGAACAAACTACTGGTCCCATGACTGGTCCTTCTTCCTGCCACAAAAGGAAAAAGTTATTAAACAGCCTTTTCCACCACAGCAGGTTAAAAATTTGCCTCAACCACAACTGACTAACTTTGCTGTGGCCAAAGCTGGTTCCTCAGGCCACTCATCTTCTTCCCTGGATCCTTCTGGTGTTTTCTGTACAGCCACTATGGTCCAGGGGTGGGTTAACCACATCCTTTACAGCTATTGGGGTCTTCTCTCTGGGCAAGGGAGAAGCCACTCTTGTTGTGTTTTAGAGAAGGAAAAGGGAAGGTTCCCCTCCTGCTTAGCCAGAATGTTGTACCCATCCCTGAGGAAGCTGTTTCTGTTGTAAATAATCATGTTTGTCCTGACTTTCTTGTCAAAAAGAAATAAACTAAACCTGCATCTTCTACTACTATAGTTTTGCTGGGCGAGAGAAGTTTATTATGTCTGACTCAGGGTCTTGTACAGCTTATTGACCCTTCTGTTCAGGTAATTTCTTATTAAAGGAAAAAGGGCTTCCTCTTTTGTTTTCTTTTAGAATTCAAGAAACTGAATATGGAGAGGAATGTGATGGGACAGTTACAGTTTTTTCTCCTCAGATTTCTGATTCAGTCTCAGAGGACAGCATGTTATCTGAATTTCTCTGTCAAGGATTATCTTTCTCTGGGACTATTTTCAGAATGTGCATGTTTTCAATGGGAGAACACCGTTTTTTTCAGTCTCTCAGAAAAAACTATGAGTGATTACAACTAGGATTACCAGACTCTCTTCCCAGTCCCCCATTGATGTTAGCATTGGAAGATAAATTCATCACAGCCTGTGATTTCCCTGATAGCCAGCCTTCTGCACCTAAGAAAGAGATAGAATGTACAGAGTTCCTCAGTCTTTCAAATGTTTATACACTCATCCCAGACCTGACCAGCCAGCTATAGCTTTAGTTAATACAGCTGCTGGCAAGCATTTTGTGAATTCTAATCCTTTCCCTTCTGAGAAGGATGGTAAAACAATTAATGGGGGGAGTGTATGCTTCTGCTTTTTAGAAATTTTAATTGCCAGTCTCATATCTTAAAGTTTATTCTGACTAATTGTGAATGTACAAGAAATGTTTCCTCAACAGTCCCCCATTGGGAAAAAATCTGCTTTGTGTAATTTAATTTCTTTAATTTCTCAGGTCATTACCCATGACTCTATAGATACTACATCTCAGGGCGCTGTCCATTGGTAATGTGTTGATGAGGTTTGCCTGGCTGCATTTTTAGAACCTTCTAGTGGATGTTAAAAATGAGTTTTAAAATTCTCCTTTGGTTAGAGATTTAGTTTTTTGACCCTCTGTTGCAGAGGTTATAAAACGTGATGAGAAAGGTAAGTTGACACTGGGTATGTCTCAAATGTTTCACCTTCCCTTCTCCAAAATTTCCAAGGGATTTTCTGCTCCCAAATCCAATTTTGGCAAGAAACCAAATACATAGTCTCACAAAATGGTGGTAAGCAGAGATTTAAAAAAATAATGGAAAGGAGGTTCAAAAAAGAAAGAAAACAGGATCCCCCTCCCCTCAGAACAAAGGACAGTCAAATAAAGCAGAATTACTATAGAAGGGACCTTGCACCCCCACACCATCACCATCCTGGCAGTCCATTAACCCATCCAGAAAGTCTGAATCACCATTTCTTTCTTTGGCAACAGATAGTTTCAGACAAATAGATTCTGAGACTGATTTAGTGGGGTTACAAATGACAGTGGGAATCCATTTCTCATTTTTTAGGGTTTTTATTCCACACCCACCAGACCAAATCCTTCTGTTCCCTCCTGTCCTAGAACAAATGCAATACCAGGGGGTAACAGAAACAGTTCTTCCTTCCCAGTTGGGAAAATGTTTTTATTCCAGAATGTTTCCAGTGCTAAAGGATGAAAATGCCTGGAGATCAGTTCTGGACATTTCTTTCCTAAATCAGTGGTGCCCAAGTTCAAAATGCTTCAATTTCACAACCTGCACCCCTTCCTCCCAATTTAAGTATTTTGGTAGCCTTAGATTTAAAAAAATACTTACTATCATATTCTTACTCACGCAGAAGTCAGATGCTTCTTAAGGTTGTATGTGCTTGGATCACATTATCAGTTCTCTGTCTTTCCCCTTGGGCTATCCTCTACCAAGAGTGTTCACAAAGTGTCTAGCTCCTGTTATAGGCCATTGCAGGTTACAGGGTATCCATATTTTCATATTTAGATGACTTGCTTATCTTGGCAGAGTCTTTTTCAAAGTGTCAGGAATCTCTCACTTGGGTAAGAGATCTCCTGCAGGCTGGGATTCCAAAAGAACATTCAAAAGTCATTCTTGAACATCACACAGTACTCGGCTCTTGTGGTTCCTGTTAGACACCTCAGTACAAAGAGCTTCTTCCAAAGGAAAACATAGATCTATATTTAGATCTGTTTGAGGGCTTTCCCACCCAGACTTTGGTCACTTGTCCAGGACTACCTCCGGATTCTGTGTCTCATGGCATCTATGCTTCTCATGATTCTTTTGGTAAGAATCCACATGAGTAAGATACAATGGTATCTGAAGTCTCATTGCTTCAAACATCAATACCCATTATCTTTTTAGATTTCTTCCATTTCTGGAATCTGTGAGAAGATAAATCACTTGGTGGAAACATCAAATATCCCTGAATCCAGGTCTCCCCTTCTCAGTCACCACAGATGCCACTTCTTTTGATTGAGTAGTAGTGTCAAGGGGACAATAGTGCAAGGAATCTAGGACAATGATTACAGACACACGCACATAAATATAAAAGAGATGCTTTCCATTATAAAAGCACACAAGTCTTTGAATCACCTCTGGTCCCCAGGACCATATCAAGTTGTTACAGACAATACCACAGTGATATGATACATAAACAAGCAAGGGGGAACCAGATTTTAACCTCTATGCAGATCATCTATGTTAGCATGGGGTATATTCACTCTACAGATAGCCTACATTACATCAGAGCAAAATTATGTGGCAGGCAAGCTGATCAGGATAAAGACAGACCCCCAGGAATGGAAATTAGATCGGGAAAAATCTTAGATTTAATCTATCTGTGGGGAGTTCCTCAAGTAGATCTTTTTGTCTCCGCCCTGAGCAATCAGCTGTCAAAATTCTGCTCCAGGACTCCATGCAAAAAGGCCTGGAAGATGGATGTCATTTCTTTTCCTTGGATAGGAATGTTATTGTATGTTTTCCCACTCTTTTCTTTGATAAACAGGGTACTTCTGAAGATCCCCAAGATTATTGTGGTGACTCCCTTTTGGCTTAGCAAACAGTGGTTCTCTCTTCTTTAGAATTGGCCAGGGACAATTAACACAACCCTCCTAACAGAATGGATCTACTCACACAAGAATAGGGTTGATTGATACATCCCATCCACAAGCAACTTCAACTTGCTGCCTGGATGATGGGTATTAATACCTTTTAGGCACCTGTTTACTGAGGACATGCAGCAGGTACTAATGGAAGCAAGAAAGCCTCCTACTAGAAAATCATATATTAGCAAATGGAAAAGGCTTTGTAATTAATGTTAACAACAACATAACTAGCATCGCTTAGGGTCAAGTGTTCCACTGTATTTTACAATATTTGTGTAAGCTACTTTCCTATACCCATCTAACTCCTCTATCAAAGCTCACTTGTCAGCCTTTTCAGTATGTATTTTTCAATGCAATCTTATGTCAAAATCTTTTGAAAGGGGTATTGCATGAGAGGCCTCCAGGAAAACTGGTGGCTGCTTCTTTGGTTTTAATTTTGTTTTAGAGAAGCAGCTCATCAGGCTGACTTGGAAAACAATTTTACTAATTGCTGTAATGTCTGCAAGAAAAATATGTGAGCTGCAAGCTCTTACGGCAGGTTAAGTTTAATTTTCCACACAGACAAGGTTCCTCTGAGAACCAATCTGTCTTTTATGTCTAAAGCGGTATCCAAATTTACTTTAAGCCAAACTATCCATTTCCCTGTGTTCTTCAATGAACTCGAACATGAAGGAGAAAGAATATATGTCTTTCCTTAGATTAGTGTTGCAGCTAACCCAAGCTGTTGGGTCATCTTGCCAAATAACACTGATGTCTGGCTGGGCTGCCTAGCTTGTTAATTATCTTGTATCACCATAAGAGATTATTTTTGCATTTACTATTATACTTGACATATAGGGATGACTACTTCACTGCAAGAATTTACATGAGAGTCACACTTATATTTTGTGGCCATGAGAGTATGATTATCAGGAGAGAGAGAGCTTCTAAATTTTCTGAGATCTTGAGAGTTGTAGAAGTTAGTCACAAAGAAGCCCCTGAACACTGTAGAGTTAGTTGTTACATGAGCTTGGTTCTAAGGGGGAAATGCGACAGCTTGGTGGTTGGATTTGATTATCGAAGGGGTGACTTTTAGTGAGGAGCACAATGGGCCACTGTTTGTCAGAACAAGATAAAGCTTACTAGATCATCTTTCCCCTTACTTCTACAACTCTTTTTCTAGTACTATTAATCAGCTCCAAACTTCTGCTGTTTTTATAAGTACATTGCATTATATATGGAACAAAAATATAATTGCAAATGCTTTAGATTTGTCACCTAATAATTCCTACTTTATATTCTGTCTTCATTTGTAATATACTAAATGTAAATGCCCATAATGTATTACTTATTTCTTATTCCATGTGTTATTTTGCATCATACTGTATAAATAAGTGCATGTATATGATTTTCTGTTCATATCCTTTTTATTACTTCTTTGTTTTACAAAAAGATCATAACTGAAAATGGGTCCCAGTGGTTTAGCTTACATAACTGCAAAACTAAATAAAATCATAAAGTAAATACTTGACATTTATGCTCTAGCATAGCTCCACATCAGTAAAGGGGTAAAATTCTCTTTCATATTTTTCTATCGGCTGTTGTTTTCCCCCAGATGGTACCACCATTTGGCCACTTTAGCATCAGACTGGCTTCTGCATCCCCATCCTACTTGGAACACTTGTTCTGTTTGGGATTTCAGTTTCAAGATTGACAGGTTTCATCACCCTTGTCTGACCTGTGAGAGTAGTTGCTATAAAGTTTGTCTGTTGGAATCCTTGTTTTCTGGTGACAATTCCCTCTGCTTTTAGAGCCGCAGTGTTTCAGATCTTCATTTGCAGGCAGCCATATCTTATCTTTGAGAAGAAAGTAGGATTTGACCTAAAGGAATCCTTCTCAAAGAGGTGTCAGAATTAATATTAAATAACATAAAACATTATATTAGCAATACAAATAAAAAGTGTTATGTGCGTGTAACTTTTTAAAAAGTCTCTAGGCACTTGGGTTAAAAATAATTTTGGAACCATGCTTATCTGTTAGCAAACTCTTATTTGACTCTAGTGTGCTCTGACTTTGTAAACCATAACACTGAACTTGAACAGTTAACATGCCACTGGAACAGACACTCCATCAAACCCAATGGTTTGCTGTAAGCCTTAAATGTCTACTGGAAAACATTGGATCATGTGAAACTGTTTTTATAGTAATCAGTTTCATCATAGTTAAAAAAAATGTAGTCAAAAGCTAAAGAGATATTATATTTACATGCCATAAGTAAATACAATACCATAGAAAAAGTAACAGAAAACTCTCTCTTTTAATGTTTTTAAAATAAATTAATAAACTATATTACCTCGGCTGTCACCAGTTTAACCACAAATCAGATGTTGCCATGGGACTTATCAATTTAATCCTATAAGCAAAACAGTTCTAAATTGGGAGATGAATTTAGCTTCCAAAACATTTAATGACTTAATTGTTATTAAACCAATGGGGGGGGGGTAGAAGCCAAGGGAGAATTAAGTATTCAATGGGAATGCATCTCCATCTCAGGTTCTTTCTGAAATGAATGCTCTAGTTCAGAGGACAAAACAGCTGTTTACCTCTTTTGCGTCAAAGAGAGAGGGAGAGAAATAAAAGAAGACGATGGAAACTAAATGTTGTCAACCAATCTCAAGTGGATTGATAGATGCATTCTGCCTTGTTATCTATTGGCAAACTACCTATTATAAAAATGCTATTATTAAAGGACACAGCACTAGAGTTATAGATATTTCTGGTGCTGGACTCAAAAATCTCTTCACTGTGAAACTTTGTGCTATGGCTATTTAGTTTACACCTTCACTAAACATTACAAATTAGAATGCAACTCCAGGAATCAGGTGTCCTTTGACACTTTGGTGTTAATGGGATATGGTCATCTGAGTCTTTGATTTATCACTCTTGTCCATCTCTGGCCTGCTGTAGGTTTTTGTTGCTGCTTAGGACTCTTCCCATCATCTTTTCAAATGCAGATGTGTAGTCACCATTTCAGCTGATTTGTGAAGGATCCTCCTTTAGTGGCTATATTTTATTTATTTTATTTTATTTTACATTTGTTAACCGGGATAGTCCGACTGGATATATGTCCATTTTCAGCGGAGGCCCGGGGAGAAAAGCTCCCAACAGTAACAAAACATCATTACATATCACAAAAACACCATTACATATCACATATCTGGAATAGCATGATAGAATATTTGCAGAAGAACATCGAGACAAAGATAGAATATTTACAGAAGAACATCAAGACAATCCATACATTTAAAAAAATTTTTTTTTTACATTATATCAATGAACTACCATTTGTAATAGTTTCATAAAGAGCAGTTGATACAGTTCAAAGTAGGGAAATCTAGAGTTGCAGTACAAAATGGGTTACATAGCATCTGTACATAATCTAGAGAAAGGATTAGCCAGGCTTGATACAATAGCAAGTCCATTTTGACCCCAGGTGTAGTTTGAGTTTAGCTTTGAAATGACCTAGAGAAGAGAGTGAGATAATCTCAGGAGGTAGTATGTTCCATGTTCTGCCTACAGAGTTAGTAAAGAGAGAGTCGCCGGCTAAGTTATTAGTTTTACATGTCTGGATAAGGAGTCTGCTGGAAGAACGCAATGGTCTAGGGTTGTTATACAGGGTGACCAGATTTTTGAGTACAGGGGTGTTTTCAGGGTTGTATATAATTTTGTGGGTCATAACTAGTTGGTTATATAGTATTAGACTAGGTAGTTCGAGCCATCCAAGCTGAATTAGATTGATGCAATGATGTGTCCTGAAAGGCAGGTAAGTAGCAAACCTGGCGATGTGATTATAACAGATAGTGATTTTGTTTAGGACAGTCTTACTAGTACTATGGAGAAGAGGGGATGCGTACAGGAGAGTAGAGAGAAGGTGAGATTGAGCAATGGCAACTTTGGCTGGGGGAGTCAGGAAGCTTTTTATTCTATACAATGAGCCTAGTTTTTATTGATGGTTTTGATCAATTGGTTGACATGTAGGTCAAATTATAAGTTAATGTTGATAGTGACACCTAGTAGTTTTGTAGAATGGTCTGGTGAGATTATTGTGCCATCCTTTGCTTTGATGGTAAAGTTAATGGCGCTAGACCTTTGTGTTGGTAGGAATAACAGCATTTTAGTCTTTTTGGGATTCAGTATCAGGCGACGATTGGAAAGCCAGTTTTCTATTGTGTTAAAGGTAGTCTGGGTAGTTAACTGTAATTCTGTAGAGGATGTTCCTGAGCAAATCAGTGTAGAGTCATCTGCATATTGGATAAAGCTGACATTAGGTATGACAGTGTTCAAATAGTTGATGAAGATGGAGAATAACAGTGGGCCTAATATAGATCCTTGTGGTACTCCCAGGGTGTTAGGTAACAGGATAGAGTTTGGTCTGCCATAGTACAGCCTGTTTTCTACCACTTAGGTAGGAATTAAACCATTGAAAGGCTTTGGGATCTTGACAAAGTGATTGTAGGATGTTGATTAATAGTTGGTGATCCACCATATTGAAAGCTTTGGATAGATCCAAAAATAGAGCTGAAGAAATATGGTTATTGTTACGATGGAAATTTATGGTATTGGACGGTGGGGCTAGTGCTATGGTGAGGTCTGAAGCCATGCTGTGTATCTGCCATGAGGTGGTTGTTAATTAACTATATGTTATTCTCCCACCTTTTCACTTCATCTAGGCAGTCCCTTAGTCTTGTCGCTGATGTTGGAGTTCCAAGTTGTTGAAAAAAATATTATTTACCTATTACATACACAGTGTACTTTGTTTTTTTTTTTTTTTTTTTTACAGACTGTGTTCATTCAGGAATGTGGACAAGCAAGAGGTGCAGGATCTAAGTATGCTATTATAGTGCAGTATATAGTCACAGCACACACTGCCATGATATGTGCACACCACATTGTGCTGGAAGTAAAGATTAAAAATAGATGAATTGTGGATTTCAAGAGAAGAGTTAACAGCATTCTACCTATTGTGAAGATACCTAACAAAGGAAATTATCATGTTGACTACATGCTGGTTATATCTAGAGAGTATTGCTGAAAGAGGCAGTGTAACATGGAAACAAAATGGGTGGATGTGGACATTCTGGAGGCCTGTTAAACAGAGCAGTTGGCAGCAGACAGTCTGAACATTACTAAAGTACATGAAGTTTTTGTAGTGAACAGGACAGATCTGGTTTCATAAACTATGAGCAAGGGCTGGAAAATAAGACAGATATTAAAGGAACCATTTGTGGCAGGTACAGATTTTTGCAGAATGTCCAGATTTTTGCCTAATATTTTGGTCTATTTTTCATAAAATTGTGGTTTTCTGGAAAAACATTGGCAAGTCATTAAAGACTGAAGTCAGAAAATAATGACAGGCATTTGAGTTTCAGACTTTATACCCTTCAGAAAATTCATGCTAATACAAAACTTGTTTTTCTATCAACTTTGTAAGTTTATAACAGCAATATTTAAAAATTGTCCATATTTTTGGGCCTTTCTCCTCCCATTATTTATGGCATTTTCCAGATTTCTTGTTCTAAAAGGTTGAGAGGTATGATGTATGTATGTATGTACGTATGTATGTATTTATTTATTTACACTGATTGTGATAGTCTGACTGAGCAAGAATTACAAAATAAAACTTCATTAGAGGCCTAGGGAGAAAAGCTCCAAAATAATGGGAATACAAATACATAGAGTAATGTTCTAATACATTGAGCTCTAAGGAAAACATGACTAAACTAGAGACAACATACAATCATGGTCTAATATATAGGGTTCTAATGAAACACTACATTAAGAACAGAAACAACAGAGAGTGATGGACTAATGCATTGAAGTCTAAGGAAACATAACATTAATATAAAGGCTTTGACAGTGATACTCAGTTCATCTAACATTAAAATACTGTAACGTGTTCTTACGATTGGAAACAGGAGGTAGAGTAGAGGAAATATGCTGGAGGAATAGGAAGAAATAGTGGGAAAGTGGGAAAACAGTCAGAAGAGATGAGAAGGAAAAGAGGAAATTAAGGGAAATTAGAGGAAAAGGGGAACAATTTGTGAAGAAATGTAGGTAAAATAGTACAATTGTTCAAGCGGCTTGTGGTTTTTGCATTATCTTAGTGACTTGCATGAGCACAGCCAGGGGTAATTTAGGTATTGCTTTAATTTGGGTTTAAAGTCTTTTATTTTTTTCTATTTGTTTTAGGGGAAGTGGTCACTTGTTCCTAAGTTTGCTGACAAAACCAGAATACAGAGCATCTCCTACAGCAATGTTTGACTTTGTGGTAAGCAGAAGAAATTTTTCACTTGCGTATAACTCTGTGCATGATGAATACTGCCAAAGGTTTATGACTGAAGTATCAAAGCAAAAGTTGAAACACAGTGAACACAACTATTGTGATGTCAAGCTCCAAGACAACTTGCAGGTTAACAACATAGTGTTTATGTCTGTTGTCAGTCTAATGCATGTGTTTTAAATGTGTTTGAATGCACTCCTTTTAAGACCAATTCTCATTGTAAAATAAATACACTGCTACCTCATTTTTTTCAGTGCACAGTATTGGCTTGGCATCAACATGCCCAAACTGTCAGCCAACAGATCATCCAAGCTATAAAACACCTTTGTGCACAGCTGAAAGGAAAGGAGAATAATTTATCTCCACACACCTCCCATATCTAAGCTGACCGAGTACTTCAAAAGTGCAGGGCATGTTATTATAATATGTAAAAAGACACAATACTGTGGGAAAACATATTCCTTGAATCTGAGTACCTTACAGCAAATGATTACAATAGATTTAAATTAAGTTTAATGCACTGCTCTGCATTGTTAAGCATAGGCACAGAGTTCTACATCCTTCTAGCCTTCTAAGC
Source organism: Protopterus annectens (assembly GCF_019279795.1). NCBI lineage: Eukaryota > Metazoa > Chordata > Ceratodontiformes > Protopteridae > Protopterus > Protopterus annectens. The sequence continues at coordinate 1,570,029,902 of NC_056746.1, read as the reverse complement.
CCTTTTGCATCGCTCCTAAGCATTCATACCTTCCCCTACTCCCAAGTAAACTGATATACTAATACTAATACTAATACTGATACTGATACTAATATTAATAGTAATATTTATACTAATATAATACTAATACTGATACTGATACTAATACTAATAGTATTCAAATACTAATACTAATACTGATACTGATACTAATACTAATAGTAAAACCAGTACTAATACTAATACTATATACAATATGAACATCAGCACTGAGCAACAACCTTCCTCAGGCTGGAAAGATAAAACTCTACACTATTCTATGCAGAATTTTCTGTAAAGGAGTCTTATGTTCTATTTATAAGTACATTTTAAATGCAGAAGAAATCTTTAATTCAGATATCTGTGTAAAAGCTCTTAGCTTCTCTCTTCTTCACTCTGAGAATGGCCACACTGATAACCTCCTTGCTGGTGTGGGAACTGCTTCCCTCTTCAGTCCCTTCCCACCCCTAATTCTGTAGCCACCCCTCATACTATTACTTTTATATACTGTTCTGCACACATTATTCCACCCTTTCTACCCATGTTAAAGGCATACTTACATAATTGTAGAAATACACACATATAAACCCTCCCCCATTCACAATAATATACACATAATTTCTAAATAAAATAATACACACATAACTTGTAAACCATCAGTCAGCATTTATGCTACCGCATAATTCCCTTTAACATTTGAAGAGCTAATCCACAACCCCAAAACATGGCATAAAGCCTATGCTCACTCCATTTGGTGCCCAACTCTGTCTGTTTTGGCAAATTATCACAAAAATATACCTTTCTTCACTTTCACACTCTCAAATTCCCTTCTGCCCCCCTCCCCACCACCCTTATTTTAATTAACTATTTCAGACAAATTTAGCGTGTGCCTTAACAAATCGTACAAAGATACACTCTTTAAATATATCATAATCATTCACTTATGCAATAAAATGGTCTTCATAAAAACGAATACATCAACAGGAGCCAATCTGAAGTTATTAAATCTGACATATTTATAATCTGACAGCCCAATAGCCATGGTGTAATTTTTGTATCTGAATTTAACTTACGCGACTCTCCAGATTGCTGCAATGACCGTATATATCTCATTATTGTTTTGTATATGTCTATGTAATACTTGTTTTTCATTTCTTGTATCAATTGTTCTCTCCCTATAAGCTTGTTTAACTTTCAAATAGCTTTTCCTCCCTGGGCCACTGCTGAAAAAGGGCAATTCTTCCCAGTCAGACTTTCCTGGTAAACAAACGTCAGTAAGTAGTAAATAATAATAAATGAAATTAAGCACAAGATTCTTGATAAAAAAGTGGATTTATGGGTACAGGAAGATGTTACAACCTTCATTATGAAAACTTAGAAACATGGTTAAAACATCTTACATATAATAGCTTAACAGAATGTAGCAGTGCAAGTCATAATAAAGCAGAAATGGAGGATAAAGAAACTTGTTCCTGACTGCATGAGGAAGAGGTCAGCATGAGGAATAGGAAGGTAGTAATAAAATCAAATGACTAGACTTCTGTAAAGTAAATGTGCAAAGGAAAGAAATGGCAACACGCAAAAGGTTATTGGAAATGAAGGTGTGAGAAAAGAGAAATGGCGGGTGATGAAAATTACAGAATATCGCATTAACGTACAGTAGGCTTATGGCATTAAAACAAGAAAGAGCAACATTAGAATATGGAGAGGAGGAAGAACTAATGAATGATTAAAATACACAAATGAAAAAGGGTTTTAGTTAAATGTGATGACCTAAATGCAAAACATTGGCAAAAACATTCAGCCCTGATTTACATTATGCAGTCTTAGACTGTAGGCATAATTATGTAATTCAGTATATTATTATTTTGTTAGATCCTTGTCCCACTGCGGTGGTGCAGCGGTAGCATTGTTACCTCACAGCAAGAGGTTCTCCCGTTTGATTCTCGGCTGGAGTGCAGGGAGTGCCTTCTGTGTGCAGTCTGCATGTCCTCCCTGTGGTTGGGTGGGCGTTTGAAAGACATGCGTAAATGGGCATGCCTTTGTTGAAGGTTGAACGTTGAGCTGGCACCTTGGCGTTCATGAAAATCTACTGCCAATCATTAGCAGACCGGAGTTCCACTGTGGCGACCCCTAACCGGGAAAAGCCGAAAGACAACAACATTATTTTGTTAGATCCTTGATTACAATTACATTTGGTGGGTTTACTTTATGGAATAAGAATTGGAGATTTGATGGACAAAATTGTTTAATGCATGTGATGATATTGCTTGTGCTCTTGTCAAAACTTTAAAATAAGTATGCTTTAAGTAAAGAAATGACAACAGCAGTAGACTGTTTCCTTAAACGCAAGATTATGGAATGGTAAGGGCATGCAATTCACATCAATAAGAAAGTAAGACTACTCCATTTAGTAAATAAACATAGAGTGTCATATATAGTCAAATGTAATGCTGATGTAAACATAGGGAAAGGAGATAAATATATTTAATGATACTAATGTATTCAAAAGTAGATATACAAGTATAATAACAGATACAGCAGTACAGTCCATTTGGATATATCTAAGTGATAAGTTGGAGGAAAGACTCAGTTATATTCTTTCTAAAAGATTAAACAATACCCTTCTGAGCTTCAGTGTAGTACAGAGGCAGTTTGTCATCTGCACAGTATGAACTCCAGGGGTGATTGAGGCAAAAAGCAGGTAAAAGAGCAATCTGACAACCAAAATGAAGTTGCTTGAATAGTACACTCATGTAAAAGGCAACAGATGGGCTGTGATAGTATCTAAGAATCATGATAATGTATGAAAGGTGGAATGCATGATGTGAAAATACAGTGAAAGAATTTCAAGTTATATTTGTGAAGGAAGTGCTATGAAAGGTAAAGAAATAATAAGGAAATAGAAGTGAACTTGAATTGCTAGAGAGCATGGTGGGCTGGACCCAATGATGACATACTTATTTACTTTAGAAACAGGGAGCAAGACTTGTTCATTTTATAAATGGCCACAGGCAGAACATATGTTTACTAAATATATTTTTGAGAAGCAGAATGAACACATCCTAAAGCAGGGTTCAGCATGCCATATAAGTGCTGTCTAGGGTTATAAACCTTCCGTAATATCTGGTGCAGCTTTGATGGCCTCCATCCCAACTGCCCCTGTCACAGTTAGGGATACTAGTTATGCAGTCCAAGAGTACAAGGTATGTGGAGTATGGTGTGGCAGACAGAGCAGCATGTTCATAAGTTCAAAGGTAAGTACTAGGTTAGTTGCCCTTGTGGGCCTTTTTAAGCCTGGCCAATTTCCCTTTTTGTGCCTGAATTAATCCATCCTATTTGGTTAGAGATTGGCCTTACCCTTCCCATGGTCAGTAATCATATATAACCCCTAGTGAGAATAATTGGGACCATACCATATATAATTCCATTAGTAGTACAGGTGGCAGTCCTGGGGTAAATTTTGTGTTTCTTATTCATAGCCTTAAGTTGCAGTTGAAAATGGACAGGGATGAACTTTGTTTTATGTGGATGGAAAGTCTGTTTCTTAGCAGTAGTACCCTCTGTGAAGTATACCTGTCCCTCCAAACCATTCTGTTGATGTTGCAGAAGAGGTTCAGATCCCTAGACTGAGTATTTTCACTTGCTGATGTGCAGCAAATCCATCAGTATTGGGTCAGAGGTTGCCTTGTATGCAAGACACAGCTTACCTCTTAGCAGTCTGTAGGATATTGTGTATAGTGACAGGGCAATGGCTTGGTCCATATAGGACATGTTGTTTAGGCCTTGTATTGCTTTAGTAAGGTATATCTGTGGGCATTCTAGTTGCTGCATGTGTTTGGACAGATACATGCCAAAGGGGGCATTATATTTAATGACTGGCCTAATGAGGGCAGAGTAAAGGGGAATAATGACATTCCTAGATTTAGACACAATCCCTTTGTTTATAAGGTGCTGCCCAATGACACAAGTGATCAGGAAAATTAAATGCCATGACATTAGAAATCATGTAGAAATACTTTAGCACAATGAATTAGCAGACTGATTTTGAGAGAAGAGGAAAGAGTTCATAAACTTGTTTTCTAATTCTTCCTCCTCACTTCTGCAGGACTTATATCCAATGTCCCATTGACATCATTACTTGGGATCCAGTTATCCAGCTGGTTCCCTGGGATAGGCAAGAACCCTACTAACAATATGTTTCTGTCCAGAAAGCCCTATTGGCCTGACCATTCCCACAATGTTGAGAGTTGGGCTCTAGTGAAGTAAGCATGCTTACCTTTCCCTCACCTTGGCTACTCACAGATTCACCATGTTTGCATGGTCAAGAGGAGGAGGCAACCATACTCTCACACAGACCTCCTGCGTCCCTGCCTCAGCAGAAAAGTCCTTACTTAGTGCAGTATGAGCAAACCTTGTCTCATCAAGAAGGGGAACCCTCGGACATTTGGTGCATACCTCTCAACTGTACAGATTTTCACAGAATGTCCAGATTTTGCCTCATATATTTGGCCTTTTCCTCATAAAATCTCTTGTTTTCTGGCAAATCATTGGGATGATCTAAAGAATGAAGTCACTAAACAGTGATACACATTTGAGTTTCATACTTTATACCCTTCAGAAAATGCATGCTAACACAAATCCTTTTATTCTAGCAGCTTTCTAAGTTTATAAGATTAATATTTAAAATCTGTCCCTATTTTTGGTCCTTTGTCTCCCCATTACATCAGGCTTTGTCCAGATTTCTTAAGCTAAGGGGTTGAGAGGTAGGATGTGGTGCCACCAACAATATGAGCCCAGCAGACTCCATCTTGACAAAATACAGATGTAAGTAAAGGAAATGATACAGAGATGGGAAATTCTCCCCAACCCAGTCCCTCAGATGCCCATCTGCTAATGAAACTATAAGTGCTTAGTTCAGCAACATATTCACACACACTTTCATCTGCTTTGCGTCTATGCTTACAAAACTTTTTTTCTATAAGCTTCAGTGTTAACTTAAAATATTCTAGCAAATAGTTCTTTACAGCATTATAGTTTAAACAATCAGTATCAGACAATTTGGAGATAAGTTACCATGGAGTTAGGGGGTCAGGAACCATACCCAGAGCCCTTGGTCAACATGATACTGTTTACATACCCTTTCAAACATATGAATGAACTATCAAAATTATCCCCCTCTATAAATTGTGGAAGAAATTTACTGACCTTTGTTGCTTCTGGGGTTCGGTTACTCCCTTCCCCATTACTTCCATGACTCTGGTGAAGGGTCAGCATCTCCTTTTCATGTTGCCTCTGTCTCTCCTTCTCCTCAGCTTCCAGGCATCACAGTTTCTCATTTTCCTCAGCCTTCAGACATTGCAGTTTCTCATTTTCCTCAGTCTCTAGATGCCTCAGTCTCTTTGCTGCCCGTATTTCCAAACGCTTGGCCTCCAACTCAAGTCTCTTTAACTCCAGATGTTTTTTTAAGTCCTCTGTGGAAAGGTTGAGCTGTCCATTTTCTGAGAGATGTACATCTCCACAGCCAGTCTGATTGTCCTCCTGGTTGCTATTCTGTGATGCAGCTGTGACTAAAGCTGCAATCATGTCTGCTTTAGTCAGGTTGGCATGCAACAGTCCTTTAGCCTGGCACATCTCAGCCAAATGGCTCCTTGTTAACTTGCCATAGTCCTCTGCTGACAAGCTTGCCTCCTCTCCCTGACTAACTAAGCTAACAAAATAAAATAAAACAATTGTGATATGAACTCTGAGTGTTCACTGCGTGGCTGATTGAGAGTACAAACACCTTCAGTGACCACACCACTCCAAGCCAATTATTATATGATGTGGCTATCCCACCACTATCAACCAATTAATATGTGCTGAACTGCCAAACAAGATGTGACACCCTTGCACCGGCCCAGTGATCAAGGAGCCTCAATTCTCACCACCAGCACCAGTGAGGGATGTACACACTGTGAGGATGACAAGTACACACACAGTAAAGTAGAATTTCCTTTAACAGCACACAGAGATCACAGTCAGTCTGGGGCTGGTTTCTCCCTCTTTCTCCAGATTCCCAATAAGACTCCCCACTGGCACAGCTATAGGGTTAAGATCTCAGCCAGGTGGCCAAGCTAAAACCTCCTGCACCCTCTGTCCAACCAGTGTTTCATGTCCCTGCCCAAGTAGCTGACACACACCCACTTTGAGATTTGTTTGATATACAAACACACACACACACACACACACACACACACACACACACACACCTGGGAAAGGCTGGCACAGGTTTGCTAGCTATGTCTCTTTCTGCCCAGACTATAAGGTAGTACCAGCTGCCACCAGCCACCCTTACTTATCAGCTACTTTAAGGTCCTTACCAAGGGGTGTCCAGTCCTACTGTGTATTACTACTATTATCCAAATGGTAAGTGTGACTAAGACTTTCAAGGCTATTGGAGTGGCCTATACAGTGTCACCAAATACATATGGAAGTACTCCAAGAGCTTAAATATCTCTAAACAAACCAGCCATAATTAGAAGGTTTAAATATATTTAATAATACATAATAAAAGAACAAGACAATACTCAACACAGTAACTACAGAGTTCAGAATCACAGGAAATATTTTAAAACAACATTGCAGGACAGTCTCAAATAAATACAGAAAACATCTAAACTAATCTTGCTATATTCCTATCTATCTGTAAAAGGGTCTGTGCCTAAATCTTACTTACAGAGCAACATGCAGGCAGAAGTATTGAGTGAATGTTTCTAGGTCCAAGGCAAGATACAAAATGCACAGTCTCTGAGAGAGTTTCCAAATTAATGTCAAAACATTACTGCTGGGTTATCCTAGATGACATCAATTTTTGTCACCTGCCTTCAGTTCCCAGGCTAACAGAAACTTAACAAAATTTAACATTTCTCTGTCAAAAATACATATCTCTCAGATGCTTGCCTAGAACTGGAAGTCATGAAACAAGTAAGCACTTTTATATTTGAAACCTAGTAATTATTTCTGTTTCAAGACTATAGGAAAATCTCTAGCTCTAGACATTGTGTCTGCTTGCTGCACTGAAACTGAGATAACAGAATTGTAAAACATTTTCCACTTATTTTCTTGAGGGTTTGTAAGTTAACGCTGTATGTTCCAGCTTCTACTATTAACACATACATCTTCACAGGTATATAGTTTATATACATTTCTGTTCTTTTCCAGTAGGTTACACTGTGGTTACATTCTTGAAGCTCAGTAAATAACATACAGTTCAACACACACTTCTGTACCAGTAGTTTAATATACACATAACATATAGTTCTCTTACATTTGTAAGACAAGCATATGGATCATATTAATATTCACAAATGACATATGCTTATTTACAAAATTCCAGATAGCTGGGCTGGCAGTGTCACATTTCTATATAAATCATATTAATATTTTCAAGTGACATATAATTATTTACAAAATTCTAGATAGCTGGACTGACAGTTTTTTCCTGGTGTCACAATATGCAACTGAAATGTCACACTATGACAATATACAAAAAAAATATATACATTTTATATGTTATTCACAGAGCCACAGTAGAGATACTAGTAAATATGTCAAGCACAAAACATTGCAAATACATGTATAGTGAAATAACAGCTAAAATAAGTGTAGCAGTAGGAACTGTTTGGATAATAAGAGGATAGATTAAGTTTGACAAGGAAGTCCTCACTCTGTATTAAGATACTGTACATACAGACTCACTACAATATCATATCATTTGTGCTATCTAAAATCTTGCTTCTTAGGGATAAATCTCACTTTAGAGGGGAGGCTATTCCATCTCTGTACAGAATTATAGTCGTCACCAGTATTTATTCTTTTTTTGAATGGAGGAAAAACAAACAAGCCAGCTAGTAGAAGATGTATGAAAATGCCTTGAATTCTACCATGTAACTGTCAGACAGACCCAGGCAGTTTGAGGAAGGAAGATTATGAGTTAATTTCAACTAAGAGACAGCTGCTGACCGAACACCAGAAGTGACGTGCACAGGGAAGAGCAGTAGTGCATTCTGTTACTGTGTTGTGCTATAAACCTAGAAGCTGAGTTCATTGTTTGTTTAAGCCTATGCAACAGAGCAGGCCATAGATCAGTTACTACTACATTTGTCATGCAAAGGTCCAAAGTTAGCAGGCAAATAGTGGCAGAAGCTTGACTGGTAGTTCTTAAAATGAATATCCTGGCTCACCAGATCCCTGCAAGCTTTTGAGTGGTCCTAGTCACAGCAGTTATCACTCGTTAGTCAAACCTAAGCTGGTAGTCTTTTACTGAACTTACATTTTCTATGGGTAGCAGGTCTACAGCAGTGATGGCAAGACCTTTCTTTGTTTGTGTGAAGGCATGATATTCACACTTTGGACAAAGAAAATTGATACTATCTTTTGTCTGCTTCTTAAATGGAAGTAGTGCAGATCTGGTCTTCGTGGGAAGTCTATTCCAGAGCATGGAAAGTCTCTGGGTTATGAAGCTATCCCTCCAGCATATTGTGTTGATTGTGGTAATGAGGTTGAAGTCCCTGGAACGTCTGGTGCGGAGGGATTGGGATTTCTTTAGGTGTAGCATTTCTAACAGGGCAGGGGCAGACATGGCTTTGTAAGTCACGCAGAGATTGCCTCTTAATAGACGATATGAGACAGAGAAAATCTGGAGTTTTTTGAGTCTGTCCATGTGTGGCATGTGTTTAAGGCCTGGGATCCTCTTCGTGAGGTACTTTTGTGGCCTTTCCAGCTGTTGCATGTGTTTAGTGAGGTACATGTCAAATGGGGCATTATACTCGATGATTGGTCTAGTGAGAGAAGAGCAGAGAGAGATGATGACCTTTTTCTTCCTGGATGCAAAACCCTCGGTAATGAGATGTGCCACATAGAAAGACTTTCTGACCACAGTGGCAATGTGTTGGTCAAAGGAGAGGTTGCTGTCAACCTGTGTCCCCTGTATCAAGATAGGCTGCAATTTAAAGCTGACAGTATCACGACTCCAGAGATGGTTGAGCATAACTATCACAAAGACTGAAAGGAAAGGGGGACCCAGTTCAGACACTGAAGAACTCTGACAGCAAATGGCCAGGGAAAAAATTTTGCAGGTCTAAGTGACTGGACTTTGATAGCTAGATAAACAATAAACCATTTTATGGCAGTTGAAGTTAGAGCACATATTGCTCCATCAATTTAACATGGCAAAGCATGTAAATCATTTTGGTGAGGTCTAAGAAGAACTCAACAGGAATTGTTTTAATGGTCTAACTCACAGTAAATATACTTCACAGCATCTAAAAGGGCCACATAAGCAGCATGAGGTAGTCTGAATATATGCTAAGAATTTGAAATAACACTAGTGTGTCAGTGATGTAGTAATTGTTAGTGAACACATTTCTCTACATTTTTGAGTAATGGAGTTAACAGTGTTTTGGGTTGATAATTTTGTGCAGCTGAGAGCCTGCCTTTGTGAAGTATTATGATGAATGCTAGATTCTAAATTATAGGGTCATGTCCTTCGTAGGTTCATGTCCTTCATAGGATCATGTCCTTCGTTGATGGTCATTAATAAGAAAAAGAAACCAGTTAAGCAAAAGAATTCAAGGACATTTTCAGGAATTCAGGAGAAAGATTATCAAGTCAGTTTATGTAGTATTTTATACACCATGTCAGTATATGCTTTCTGGATGGTCAATATCAAGGCAATTTTGATAAGACAAATAACATATTTCCCATTTGTCATGATTGTATTGATGGAATCATAAAAGTGCACTACAGAAAAATACAGTCTTGTTGCCACTAAGTTGCAAAAAGAGATGACTTATGGCAAGGCTTCATGAAATGGTAAATGCATTTCCAGATTTTTTTTGTGTTGTAATTATAAAGATGCTGTCAGCTAATGCAGTGAATCATTTTACTGGAGAAATTAACATCCCTTACTTGGTTATAAATTGCCCTGAATTTGACATGATCCTTTATTGATTCTTAATGACAGCTTTTAGTGCAGATTTCATGTATCTAGAGAAACATTCTAAGACAGCGATGAACTGGTTAACTGCATCAGAAGAAATAACATATCAAGGGCAGTAAAAAAATGTTTTTGGAGATCCCTATTATTTGTATATTATACAATAGTTATTAAACTCGTTTGGCAAAATCCCGAGGTATAGGGTTATAGGATAATAAGTGAGGTAGATGTTAAAAACACAGGCATATGTAGGTGATGCAAAATTCATGTAGGCTTACTGACAAAAAAGTTGGGATTTTATGTTTTGCGAAATAATAGTTGGTGTTATCCAAAACTTTAACAATAGAATCATGTTGATTGGTCATATTCACTTTTATAGGTTCATAGGTTCATAGGTAGGTACTAGGCTATTGGCCCAAGGGCCTACGTAAGCCTAGCCAACAAGGGTCCCTGGCTTATGCCACCCAGGAAAGTTATTTCCTGTGCCACTGTCAAGCAGAGACACAGAAGTGATCCCCGCGGTGTATTTCCTATTTCCATGAAAGTAAATTTGCTGAGGAAAAAGACATCAAAACAACCTAGAAGGTATTTTGTCTTTTTCTTTTTTTTGCAGATAAGCAAGCACTCCTGCACCCTCTATGCAGAGAGACACCACATTTACTCCCCAGAACTTATTTTACATACCCCAAGGTTGCACAACACTGGAGAAAAGAGAAAACTCTACTGCTGCTGACAGCTGTTTTGGCACTTTCACTTTAGTCTATTGACATTCATAGAAATGGCTGTCAATAGAATGACACTCTACCTAATAATGTATTCTTATGTCACCAATAGGAAGGCAAAGGCTGTAGGACATCCCATTATAAAATGAGGAGTCTATTGTTTTTCTGAATTCAACAGAATACTCTGTTCAATTTCTCCAAGTCTTTTGGGTTTTTAGTACCATGATGGGAATGGACCTACTTGTACATCAAAATATGATTAAAGTTTGTGAAATTAGCATTGTTTCAATCTTTGATGCTAGCCAAAAAGTGTTCTTCACAGCACCCTGAATGTGCTTAGAATTGACCCCTTATGCAAGTCATATGGAGTTAAGTGTGATGATAACATATCTAAATAAAACTGTAAATGCTTTTTTTATGAGACCCATTGGTCCTGCTACTATCGGAACTGTCTGGGTATCCTTTTTCTACATCGTCCTCATTTCTGCCTGCAGATCCTGACATTTTATGTCTCTCTGTACATTCACTGGGTGTAGCAATTTCAATGATCAATGTTACTTTTGTCTTCTTTTCATGAACCACTATATCTGGTGTTCTCGCATCTATTGTCTGAACTGTTGATAATAGGTGATCCCATGTAATATAAATGTCATCATGTTCTATAATGCTTTGTAGCTCATATTTCCGATGCTTCTCAGCTACTTCAGTATTGTAATATTTGCATAATCCCCAGTACAACAACCTTGCCACATTATTATGCCTTTCAGTATACAGGCCCTCTGCCATTGTGCGACTGTTTCCAGTTCTGTTTTATAGAACCTGCATTTGTCTGTTTCTTCCACATGTTCAATGGACTTTGTAAATCAACATATACAGAGTCCATTATCTTAGGCCGCCAACACTAACCTTTCATCTTTTGGTTTAAATTAACTTTCCTTTATGATTCATGCAACAAATCTTCATTGTCATAAGGTTTTCCATGAGTTCTCTGTACTTACCACAATATTTATCCCTTTTCTGCATTTCTTGCCTTCTCATCTGATCTTTCTTATATTCTTTCTTTTGTTTTTTTTTTTTTTTTTTTTGTGCATTCAGTTGCTGCCTGATTTTTGTCTACTTCTGGTTTAATTTCCATTCCCACATAACACCAATATGCTTCTGCTAAACTAAGCAGGGAAGTAATCTTAGATTTCTTGTGTTTTAAATCTTTCACTATGTTTGGGTCTTGTCAGGTCAGCAGATATGCATGTAGCCCTATGGTTGCAGATCTATACATGTAAGCAATATTGTACCTCCTACAGAAAGGTGAATATACAATCTTGGTATACACTGATTTTTATATATCATTTGATAAGCATGAAGCATTTTTCTTGTTTTTCTGTCCAACCTAATACCTTTTGGGGCCAGTCAGTCCACCAAAACTGTAAATTAAAACAGGACAAATTGGTTTGTAGATTGGACTTTGTTCCTAGATATCAGGGCTGTTTTCAATATTAGTCTTAGTTTACTGCAATATTTCTTACAGAGTTTTGTTCATGTTTTATTGCCAGTCCTACATCATTTTCCAAATAATTATAAACTCCTTCCTGCTCAAGTTCCTTTATATCACATTCCTGTCCCAGATCAATATTTTCTTGGTGCTGCAGCTCTCTTGCTTTAAATGTTGCTTTTGCAAATTTATCAAGCCCAAATGCCATTCTTATATCATCTGAGAATGGTTTAACCACTTGCAGTTCTGCTTTTAACTTCTCATTTCATGAACTATACAGTTTGAAGTCATCCACAAAAAGATGAGAAGTGTTTACACTTGGATGTTTTCTAGGAGCCAAATTATAACCAAAACCTACTCTGTAAGCAGACAGCTTAATGGGTTCAGGGCAAGACACAACAGCAGTGGTGACATACCTTCATTGACACATCTTAACTCTCTCTGAAACTTGGCTAAAACCCCACATCCACAACTCAGAGATCCCCCCCCAGTTTCAACATCTACAGACTGGATAGATCTACCAAAAGGGGAGGTGGTGTCGCTATTCTTTATTCTGACTCTCTCAATATCTTACCAGTCATGATTACCCCTTCTTCCTTCTACCCTGCAGAGCTACTCATACTAACCTGCCATATCAACACCTACCAAAAACTCGCCATAGCCTCAATTTATATCCCACCAGGGAATAACATTATCATCCTTGAAGACATCATATCTTGGTGTTTTCATCACATCCCCTTTGAAACTATCATTCTTGGGGATGTAAATATAGACTGGAACTCAGTTAATTCTACTATACCTTCCCATAGTCTCAAGCTACATGGTTTTACTCAACTTGTCTCCTCTCCCACCCGTCTTGGCAAAAACCTCTCCAATTCTATCCTTGACCGGATTCTTGTAATTTCTCCTAATTGGTACCACCACCCAGGTACACTACCTGACTCCATCAGTGACCACCTGCCTATCCATATTACTAGGTACTCACCCAACCTCACTAGTACTCACCTCATAAAAAAATCCATAACCAAGGAAAATTCAACACCACCTCCTTCAATGAAATCCTCTCCAAAATTAACTGGTCCTGCCTATACTCTACCTTTAAACTTTAAACAACGCATTCAGCTACTTCAACCAGACATTCCTAAACATACTCAACTCTCTTGCCCCCATCAGGAAAAATAAAAGTCAAAGCTAAACATGCCCCCTGGCTATCCAAAGACACCTTCCACCTTATGCATAAAAGAGATGCCACTTGGAAACAATATCAGAAAAGCAAATCTCTTGCCCTCCTACAATCTTACAGGGAACTTAGAAATCTTACAAAAAAGAGATTCAACCAGGACAAAAGAAACTTTCACTTCTCTGACCAATCTCTGCAAACTACTAACCCACAGAAGTTCTGGTCTACCATAAAAACTCTACTCAACCATGGCTCACCCACAACTCCCAACCCTTTTCCCAATCACCCTCGGATACAGCCATCCATTTAAATCACTACTTCATTGATACCATTTCTAAACTAGTACCTAACACCTCTAATAACACCAACCCCACCTCTAATTCCACTTCCAGTTCTGTCACTTCAATTACCAGACCCACACCTTTTTCACATCCCCAGTCTGACTCCACTAACCTCTCTGACCCCTTCATGCTCAAACTTGTATCTGTTAATTATACTAAAACTCTCCTCAGTAAACTCAAACCTTGTTCTCCCGCCCCTGATAACCTACCTCCCCAATTCCTAAAACTTGCTGCTAACTCTATTGCCCTTCCTGTCACCATTCTAATCAACTGCTCAGTCCAAGAATCCACTGTACCCTCTGTTTGTAAGCAGCACTATGCTATTCCACTACATAAAGGAGGCAACTCCACAGAACCATCTAACTTCCGTCCCATTCCTATTCTTTTTCCCCTCTCCAAAATTCTCGAAAACTGTATCCATTCTCAGCTACTTTCCCACCTTACTTAAAACAATCTTTTAACCACCACCCAGCATGGTTTCAGACCCAAACAAAGTATTAACACTGCACTCTTATCCTTCTCACATATAGTACCTGAGGCCTGAGACAATAACAAACTCATGTCCTGCCTTTTCTTAAAACCTTAAAGGCTTTCAATACTGTCTCTCACAACCTTCTACTTCATAAACTTTCTCATCTGAACATTTCCATCCCCACTCTTAAATGGTTCTCAAGTTACCTGTCCAATCACCTCCAAGCAGTTAAATGGCAAAATTCCTTTTCACCCTTTTTGGCAGTTCAGACCGGTGTTCCTCAAGGTTAAATTCTCGGTCCCTCCTTTTCAGTCTCTTCACCAATGATCTACACACTGCCAGTAACCTCTCCTCTATCATTCTGTATGCAGATGATTCAACTCTGATCTCCATTTCTGACTCTATCAGCAACCTCCGCCATACCACCCAAACTTCATTTCATTCTGTAGAGAAGTGGCTCACCAACAATCAACTCATCCCGAACCCCTCAAAAACTAAGCTCTTATTATTCCTGCTTAAAACTCTAGCCCATCACAAATCCAGCTTTTTCATATCCCCTCCAAATGGCGCCATCATAAGACCAGACTCACACTCTAAACTGCTGGGTGTCATCATAGATGACTAGCTCAAACTAGACCTCCACATACTTCATTCCATAAAGAAAACACACCAAAAACTGGGCCTGCTATACAGAAATAGCAACTTCCTGATCCCCAACTCAGAACTACGGCTAGCTCAATCCTATCTCCCCCACTGCCCTCCTCTATGGCTCCCCTCTATTTTCCTATCTACAAAATAACCTGCAGGTAAAGCTAGACCAAACCTACAACAACATTGCTAGATTTGTCACCAGCAGCCCCTATAAATCCCATGACTACACCGCACTCAAAAAGCTACATTGGCTCGAATTCCTACACCTTTTGGCCAAAAGTCAGCTGATCCAAGCTTTTGGAATTCTTAATTCAGACTCTGACTGTCCATCTCTGTCCAACCTGATCTCCTGGTATACCTCAACCCATTCCCTGCTCAGCTCCGATAAACACTTACTACAAGTCTATAGTCCCAATAAGAACATAGGTAAAATACTCTATAAACATTCCATTTCCCTTATCTGGAACAATCTTCCACTCCATATCAGAAGCCATACTTCCCTTCCTAACTTCAAACATGACCTGATACTGTATCTCCATAACAACTCTATATGTACCTGTAACCACCCTACTTAACCCCTCCCTCTCCCTATACCCACTTCACCACTAAGTCTAAACTATAAGAACTTTCCTCTTTCTATAACTTACTACATCTAAGTGCTCTCCCTTCTACACCCTCCCTCTAGATCTCTACATCTTGCCTCTACTACTTTTTTCTTCTGCACCATTTCTTCCTCTGATCTGAGGCCCCTTGCACCTACACTAGTCTCTACTTTTTTACTTCTACACTAGTTTCATCCTCAGATCTGAGGCCACCTGCACATACACAATTCTCCTTCTAGAAACTAATCCAATAATACCATGTTTCTTAAATAATACCTATAACCTTACTTCCCTTACTGCATACCTCCTGGATTTATTATTGCATTTTTCTTCTTACACCCTTATTATTATATTTTGTTATGTATAAAGCTATGTATAATTCCATGGAGTACATTATTTTTTCTTATCCATAGTATTCATGACATTGTTTTGCTCTGTATTACTGTAAACTTGTTTCTACTTGTATGTCTGTTTGGGGCTTTTCCCCTCGGGTCTCCACTGAAAAAGGGTAAATTCTTACCCAGCTGGAACAACCTGGTTAACAAATGCGAAATAGATAAAAATAAATAAATATTCCCCTTGAGTTTTTATCACTGAGATAATAATTTGCCTTTTGTCATGACTTAAATGCAAAGTGGTTTGTCACTGTTTTATGGTCACTGTAATGTAACTGATCAATGTAGAGTGTATCTGATACATCTGTAAGCACTCCTTTATCCATGAATGTGGGATGCTGTCAAATGCTTCTTTGTAACCTATCCATGCCATACTTACATTCTTCCCCTTTTTACAATTCTTCATTATGACTTTATTTTTATTATTTTTTTTTTAACATTTGTTTACTGGGACAGTCCAACTTGGAATGAACCAATTTTCATTAGAGACCCTGGGGAGAAACGCTCCAGATGCGTGCCTTTGTAATGTGGGAGGAATATGGAGCACCCGGAGGAAACCCACACAAATGCAGGGAGGACAGGCAGACTCTGCAAAGAAGGCACCCCAGCCGAGAATTGAGCCTGAGAACCTCTTGCTGTGAGGTGACAAAGCAAACCGCTGCACCACTGTGCCGTCCATTTGTTGCATATTTAGCAACAAATGTTGCTTTGTTCCACGTGATTTTTTTTTTTAACCGTTTTGTTCTATTGTCATGACTAAGTTTTCTTCTAAATGACTATAAACTCTGTTGGCATCAATTCAAGTATGTAGTTTGTATATTGTTGGAAGGCAAGTTATTGGTCAATAGATTTTAGGATGGCATGTAGGTTCACTCTTAAGGAGGAGTATCATTTTTCCTGCTGTTAACCAGGTTGCTGTCTATTAGGGGTGTACATATAGCTAGTTCTTGCTTAAGGCAAATCTTTGTGTAAAGATGTTAATACTTTTAGCCAGATGTTAGGTATTATATCTGGGCCTTGGATTTTCCATTTAGGAGCTTTTGTTAATTTTGTTTTAATCTCTCTGGCCGTTACTTCATCTCATTTCATATCCTGTACATTTGAACTCCTTACTGTTTCTTTCACTTCTTTTTATTCAGCATCTTTGTTATGTTCCGCAGGGTCTTCATAAATATTTCTCCAAAATGTGTCCATTTCTTCTTTTTCTGGGGCTGTTTCTATTCCTTTTGCTTTTTTCCTAATTCACTATAAAATGTTTTGGGTCATCAATGAATTTCTTATTATGTACTTTTCCTTCATGTTTATCTGCATATCTTTTTCTGCCTGTGTTGATATCTTTACTTTATTATTTGCAATAGTGTATATTTGTATGATAAATCCTGGCCTATTCTGATACTGCATATTGCTTTTATCACATCCATCTAAGTATGTTCATTGACTTGTTCCCTCTTCTATACTCTTCTAACATTTATACTTCTTGTCTTAATTGCTTTATACTTTTCTGTTTTCAATGCTTCCATGAAGACATTTTATTTTTCCCTTCCTTTCCTTATTGCTCTGTATTTTTGTTGTAAAACTTCATCTCTTATTAATTTAGTTGTAGAATATTGTATCATATTTATTTCTGTTATATTATATGAATTTCTGTTAATAGTCTTAATTACTGTGTTCATCTGTTTTATCAGTCTTCTATCATTTTGGGTCTTATTTACTTTCTGTAATCGATTTCTTTCATTGATCTTAATAAGTCTATTCATCTCTATTAAGTTACGCAACTCTTCCCTTAGATCATCTCCTTATAAAATGAGGTCATATTCTTTACTCTCTGGTTCCTGTGGGCATTCTACAGAAAGTTCCAGAACATTTTCCTGTAACATATTCTTTTCAGCTACACCCTGCTTCATCTGTTGCTCTTTCATACGAGAACTCACTGGCCTATCCTTCCACAACATTGACTGCATTAGAGTTTCTACTGTTTCCTGCTCCTTCCCTTGCTGTACAACTCCAGCTGAACTTTTGTACTGGTTTCCTACTGAAAGCTCCAAAGTATCTTCACGTGGCAACTGATCAGATACTTCCTGTCCACATATTTCTCACTAATTTGAGGACTAATTGTGCTATTATGCTGTGACGGTACTTGAGATGGAATTTTTTCACTAAATCATATTCTTCACATGTAATCCACATGTAATCCATAACTTCAGTTTCTATTTCTTTAAAATCTCCATTACTAATCCTGCCTTCTACTTCACTCCGTTGTTTTCTTATTTTTTGTATTGTAAAATTTTCCATATCTGGATGCCTTTTCCTGTATTTCCTCTTCAAATATTGTGGGTGCTGTTTTTTTGTATTGTCTAGTTTGGCTTTCTCCTTTGCATAAATATTTCTTATTGAAAAGTCTCCCGCTACAACTGTTTCTCTTAATTTGGGGACTCATTGTTCCATCATTGCCTGACATAACCTGTGCTAGACTTTCTAGACAAAATTTTTTATGTTGCAGGTACTCTGCTTCTGTTTGTTTAACTTTTACTTTACTAATCTTCTGTTCTACATTCCCCCTTTCTGATCTTATTTTTGTATTGTGAAACTTTTCATATCTGGGTACCTTTTCCTGTATTTCTCTTCAAATATCTTTGGAGATGCTTTTTTGTATTGATTAGTCTGGCCTTCTTGCATGCATAAATATTGTACCAAATTAGATCTTGTTTAATTTCCCATGTCCATGTCTTTTTTTATACATTTCAAAATCACTCTGTTTTGTTCTTTATATTTTCATACTTTCTCTGTTGCCTCTTTTCCAAGCGGCCTAAATTTTCTTGTCTATGTAATGTTTTCAACAAATCTGTTGTATTAATAAACACAAATTTGCATTTGAAGCATGTGACAGTTTTTCTTGTTCAAGTATTTTTCTTTCCTCTAATTTCTCTTTTAATCTTTCTGAATATCTTCTTTCTGGAAATTCTGGTCTTCTTGAATAATAGTAACAATAACAGTCCAATCTATCATCTTTATGGCTCTTTTTTGACCTGTCAGTTTTAGTGTTTTTTCTGGACTACTACTTTCTTCTACAACAGGGGGGCCTCCCTACCTGAGCCTGGCCTAACCCCACTATAGGAATGTTTCTGTGTCTTGAGGATTCTACACTGTCATTTTTTTCTAGTCCTGGCACAAGTGCATTTACCAGAATTGGGCACTTTTTAATCCTGGGACTTGTGCACCCAGCTGTCTTTTTTATTTTTAACATACCTCTGTCCATGATATGTGCTATATAAAATACAGACTATATATACATTTTAGGAAAACAGGGTACACCATGTCAAGGTACTCAGCAAGTCTTGTGAATTAATTCAGTTCCAGCAATACCACTCTCCTTTGCTTGCTGATTTTATCATCTCTCCATTTGGACCCCTTTGTGTGGTACTTAGCAATGTGATGCTAATGATTAAGGAGCAGACAGACAACAGCCTGAACAACAGAAAAAAATATCAAAAGAAAAAGCCAGTGGAGTTACTTAGAGATGCAAGGCTAATGATTAAAGCAAAGGATGGTGCATAGATGAGGTGGAAAAAATGGGTTCAAGGATGGAGAAGGCAGGTTACAAGGAGGCAAGCAGAAAGGCAGCAAAAGATAGAAGGGCAGTAAAGATCCAACTTTAGAGGGTGCTGGCAGAAGGAGCCAAGATGGTTTAGATATATTTCTGAAAGAAGGAAGGAATAGATAAATCTCGTCAGGTTAAGTAAGGATAGGAGATAGAGAGAGAGTGTGTATAAAGCAATGAAAAATTGGAAGTGCGGATGCTCGTTTGCTTCAGCCTTCATTGAGAAAATCAAGGCAGCATGAAGTTCTGAGAGGGAGATACTGTACAGTGCAGAGAGCATTGGGCAGGCAGGGAGAAGGGGAACTGTTTGCCCAAAAAAGGATGAAAGATAGGCACCAGATGGCCTGACTTCAGGTGACATCAGTAATTCGACAAGTGAGCAGGTGAATCCCTGAATGAAGATTTTAAATAGGGGTATAATTTGGATGCACAAGACTCATAAATGCAGGTTCTATAAATACAAAAAGAAAATGGCAAAAAGGAATGATCAGGTTTGTGGTCAAGTTTTTGCACTTGAATTTTTGAGTCTCATATTTATAGCTTAGTGCTTATAGCTTTATCTTTAGCTACATAGTGTGCAGCAAACAAAGAGCAAAGGGGGATACAAATGTAAAAAAGAATAAAAGTTGTCATTGCAGACTAGTAAGCAGCATATACCATCTACCTGTGGTGTACTCTTACTGATTGTTTTTCTTAGATAAACCTTCCAGTCCTTGAACAGGGTGTCTATATGTTTACCTTATTTCCTTTGCTGTGTTCATTTTCTAGGTTTGCACAGTGTCTTGGACCTCTCCTGCTACTCTTTACTCCTATTTGACTGTTCCCCTACATCCCCTCCACCTAAGTGATTGTTCAGGTACAACACGCCAAAGGATTTAAAAATCCTGGACACCATATTTGCTCCACTTTTGCAGCTGAAAGCTCTCCCAGTGTAGTGTCTCTAGTAAGTGATATTGTTATTTTTCTTCTTTATCTCAATACTCTGTTCCACACTGTAAACTTATTGTCCCTGCATGGTGTGTTACAACAATTTTTCTCTGAGGCAGCTTTCCATTATTTGTTTTTACCGATATAGCTTATATTTGGATATTACAAGCTTAGGTTTTTGTTTTGCTGACTCCCATTTTCACTAAATCTGATTCAGGGCTCCTCAAAATGACACTGTTGAGGAAGTGATACTCTGTGTAATTTAAAAATATATTGTAAAGTGCAGAATGATATTTATGGTAAACTGGTGAAACTGCTATATTGTTTCAATATTGTCTGGTAACAGGATATTCTAACTAGTTATACTGACTGCTGCTAAATAAGTTTGGTTGTAGAGTCGCAATGTATTTGTTTTTAGTGCTTTTAATGGCCTATGTTAACTTGCTGTGTTTTCTGTACAATATTTATGATCTCTGTGCTTATTTTGATGTCCATATTTTGTTGAGTTTAGTATTATATTCTTTCCTTTTGTCTTCTTTGAAACTTTTATCACCACTGAGCACCTGGTCACCTCAGGTCTCCCCCACCCCCACCTGTGTGAGTGAGGACTCCTCTCACTCCAGCTAAAAGCAAAGGAAACTCTAAACAATAATCATCAAAAAGTAAAGACTGCATCCCCAGCTTTAACTCTGGGAACCCTGCTGTTGTCACATACGGGCAGTGCAGGTGCCTGCTTTTGTGACTACTGTTATGTCTTGTTAAAAATGTGTTGCAATCAGCTAGAGTGCATACCCCAGGGGTGACAGCTGCAAAAGTTCTTCCTCTTAGCCCCCCTTTCCATCTGTTTCATTGTTGATACATTTTGCTTAACTTATCTGTTTTGTTATGCTAAGGTACTGAGCCCTTCTCAATAGAGTCATAGCCTTCAGTTACTACACCTGAGTAGTTATTCTTCACTAATTAAACACCAAACAAAAATGCAAAGTCTCAAGCTAATTTTATCTTTAGCTACATAGTGTGCAGAAAACAAAGAACAAAGGGGAGTTCACTCCACTCCCCTATCCTACCCCAATTTCCACCCACCCCCACTTTCGTTTAATTTATACTCTCTACCCAAATACAAAACCCAGCCCACTTCATCTAATTACCCTATCCCTGCTCTCTGATCTCACACAGCCCCACCCTTTTCCCTTTACACTATGTCTAATCAGATTACTATTTCTTATAACTCTAACTTATATCATGGCTATAATGTACCTCCTATACCCTTTACTTCCTCATTTTACTCATCTCCTACCAATCACAACTCTACCACTTTCAACCTCCAGCTACTACTACACTCTCCATTCAACAAAAAGAATCACTGTGCACATGCTCTATCTCACCATCTCTATTCAACATCTCCCCCAACCAACTTCACAAACACAAAATCTTAGCACACACTCCCTTACCACCTAAGCTAAAGCTAAAATACTTATGTCACAACCACTACCACTATCACTGCAAACCTTCCCTTCTCCCAAACACACTTCTAACTGATGGGATATCCACACCAATCCATGTCCTGCTTCTCCTACAACTTCCTCCACCATCCCAATGGCCACCAGTCTCAAAAGTCTCCCTCCCCCCAATCCAAAACATCTTAGTATATGCTCAATTAACATACAGAGCCTCCCAAATAAAACCACAGAACTAAACTCCTGGATTACCCTCCATTCTCCACACATCCTAACTGTATCTGAAAAATGGTTAAAGCCCGACATCTCAAACCCTGAAATCCCCCATTACAATATATCTACCGGCAAGACAAAATGGTTAAGAAAGGTGGTGGAGTCACCATTATGTACTCTGAAAACCTTAGTCTATTCCCCCTACCCATAACTCATCCAAATTTCCTCTGTTGAACTACTTATCCTAAACTGTCACCTTTACCCACAGAAGAAATTTGCCTTAGCTGCTATCTATATCCCACCAGGTAATAACATTCCCATTCTCAAATCCATACTCTCATGGCTATCACTCAATATCAGTTATGAAACCATTCTGTTAGGAGACCTTAACATCAACTGGCTAAAACTATCTACAACCAGTCCATCTCTCACCATCAACCTACATTGCTTTTATCAGCTACTTACTACATCTACTAGATTCAATAAAAACTATAATAGTAGCTCCACTCTTGACTGGATCCTAACAACTGACCCTAACCTGTATCAAAACCCCACTACCCTACCAGAATCCCGTAACGACCAACTTCATATCTGAATTCTTAGGCACGCTGTTCAGATACCTAAATGCCATCTCTATAAAGATTGTCTCAATTTCTCCACTTTTAACAGTGAGTCCTTTAATCACATGCTAAACTCTATAGACTGGTCAATTCTGAAACACATCCTTCTAAATGATTCTGTCCTTCATTTCAATCACACTTTTCTGTCCATCCTTGTCTTACTGGCACCTCTCAGAAAAGTAAGAATCAAAATAACCCACACCCCCTGGCTCTCAAAAGATACACTCACTCTTATGAAAAAGAGACAGCATCTGGAAACAATGGAATAAAACTAAATCACTTTCTCTTCTCCAAACCTATAAACAACTACATAATCTGGCTAAAAAACACATCAATACAGATAAAAAAAATGTACTCCAATGCCCAACTCATCCATAAGTCTAACCCAATAAAATTCTGACACTGTGTTAATAATATCCTGCACCCAGGCAACCCTTCTACCCCCTACCCCGACAACCCCCCCCTTGAAACCACCACTCTTCTAAATTCATACCTCATTGAATCCATTCAGAAAGTCATCCACAATGGTCAGAACAATAAATACACACCCCTACTTCACATTTCACTAATACTCTCTCTTTCACACTCGACCCCTTCCCATCTTACATCAAATTTCTCCTGCTTAAGCTGAAGCCATACTACCCCTCTTCTGACAACCCCCCCCTTTCTTAAACTAGCCACTCTCTCAGTAACCTACCCCATCTCCATCCTGATCAATTGATATATTCAAGAATCCACTGTCCCAGATATATGAAAATCATTCTTTATCACTCCATTACACAAGGGAGGCAACGGCAATGAACCATCCAACTACAGAACTATTGTGATCCTCTCTCCACTATCTAAACTCCTTGAAAAATCCATTCACAGACAGCTTAAGTACCTTCTACATAATAGCCTACTAACCCCTACACAACATGCCTTCAGACCACATCATAGTACATCTACTGCCCTACTGTCCTTTACTCAAACTGT
The DNA here is from genome assembly GCF_019279795.1 of Protopterus annectens. Taxonomy (NCBI): domain Eukaryota; kingdom Metazoa; phylum Chordata; order Ceratodontiformes; family Protopteridae; genus Protopterus; species Protopterus annectens. Next base: position 1,570,006,263 of record NC_056746.1, on the reverse strand, counting down.
TACAGAAGCCATGGACACAGATTTACTGGTTTCTTGTCTCTTTCTTATCCTTTCTAAAGCATTTGATACCATATCACACTTCAAACTTCTCAATAAATTATCACAACTCATCTTATCTCCCTCTACTATTAAATGGTTCACTAGCTATCTCACTAATAAACAATCAGTAAGATGGCAGGCTACCTGTTCTCCTTACTTACCAATCCAAACTGGGGTGTTTCAAGGCTCGATTCTTGGCCCTCTACTCTTTAAAATTTTCACAAACCACTTGCATACTTCCTGTACAACATCCTTCCTGACACAATATGCAGAAGACGCTACCCTTATTACCTGTTCTGACAGTTTCTCTGACCTCATCTCTACTACTCAACATAGCCTCCTATCTGTAGAAAAATGGCTAACCAGCAACCAACTAATTCTAAGTCCCAAAACATAACAAAGTTACTACTCTTTTTTCCAAAAACCCTCTCTAACCTCAAAACCGCTTTCACCATTTCTTCTCTTGACAGTACCTTCATATAACCTGACCCATATACTAAACTTCTTGGTATTATTATCGATGACCAATTAAAATTTGATACCCATATTCAGCACTGTATAAAAAAGACCAATCAAAAACTTGGCCTACTCTACAGATATACAAAATACCTAGCCTTTGACTCTAGACAGAAACTATCTCAGATCTTCCTCCTTTTGTGTCTACTTTATGCTTCACTCATCTTTTCACATCTACAATCTAACCTTTTGACTAAACTCTGCCATACTATAGTGTTGTAAGATTTGCTAGTAACCAACCCTACAAATCTCATCACTGCCATGCACTAAAACAACTCCAGTGGCTTGACTTCTCCCAGCACCTGCTTCACTCCCAGCTGCAAACGACTCATACTCTGCTCTTAAAACCTCTTTCCTGTCCTGCTCTATCCTCAGTAATATCACATTATATGCCTCCTAGAACTCTCCACAGCTCTGACCAGCTCCTTCTGAACACCTATAAACCAAACAAAAACATTGCAAACTTCTTTACAGATATAGTATTTCCCATGTATGGAACAAACTCCCCCTTAACATCCGAATCATTTCTAACATAAATCTCTTTAAATTCAAACTTAAAACTTTTCTCCTAAAAGGCAATGCCTGTCACTGCAATTATCCTGTTTAAATCCCACCTTACCACCTTACTACCTCTCACACTTTTAACACCCACCTATTACAAGTGTCATATCTCATTTGCATCTTTTTCTCTTTTTGTTGATTAAAAAAAGAGATTCTAACTTTTGTACTGCATGTTATGCACATTATCGTAATATTTATGAAACTTCATTCTCAGGCCTTTTGTAAACTTCTAATGTTCTCATGCAAAGCACATTATTGTAATGTTTGCATAAAACTTCATTGTCAGATGTTTTTCTTTCTTGTAAGTTTGTAATAACTGTCTGGAGCTTTTCTCCTCGAGTCTCCACTGAAAATGAGCCACTGGCTCAGTTGGACTAACCCGGTTAAAAAATGACAAATAAATAAATAAATAGTGTTCTTGAATAGATAAATGGCCAGTGTAAAAGTGTGTGGCCATTGGAATACAGCTAGTAGAAACTGCACCTGACACGCTTATACAAGATGAAAAGCTATAAGAATCAAGTGAACTACATGCCTATTAGACAAGTCAGAGAGGAGAATGCATGTATGTTTATAGGGTGAGGAAACAATACAACACACAGGGAATTACCAAACGGCATTCTGACGCTACCAGGAACAAAAATCAATTGATTTTATGTGGTCAGAATAGCATATTAAACACTGTATTACAATGTACTCCGGAGGCATAGACCCTAACTATGACACAGACAATCTGGGTTTGATTAATGGCTCTGGTGACTGACAGAGTGGCAGGAAGAAATGAGAGTGCTCATCCTGAAGGAGGGTGGTTCAGGGGAATCCCATTGTGATGACTCTTGGTGGAGGTCAAGGATGTTGCTAAAGTCAGCATGGTCTGTAAGGTGGGATGTGGGCCTGGCTGAGCTGTTGAGGAAGCAGGGTGATATTCCACCTTCTCACTTTGCATGTCTAGCCTAGACTGAATCATGTTGCCATGAAGGTGGAGGGAAAAATAATGGATAGGTCAGAAAATAAAATTACTCCTCTCCCTGGACAGCTGCAAAGATGTGTCAAGCCCCAGAATGCCTATGATTCAGGACTGACCCCAGCAATACTGGAATAAGTCCAGGGGGCAAGAAATTGGCTGGTAGATCCAGCCAAAAATATTAAATCACAAAAGCCACAGAAGAAAAGAACACATTATTGAATTCTCAGTATTATCCACCATTGTAGGTGTATGGGAAAAAATGAACAAAATACTAGACTGTCATAAGTATTTTGTTCACGATATAGTTTTATTATTTTTTTTGCCTTTGCTTTGTTGTGGTGATTATAAAAGTATTCAGGAGACCCTCCTTGTGGAAGTTGCAAAAATATTAAATCCTTTTCTCATGCAAAACAGAATAGACATAAGAAAATCAAGGGAAAACTGAACAAAGCAAACAGGGAAAGATAACTGTGGCAAATAGAAAGGTAACAGAGAATTGTAGGAAGGCCAAGTACCTCATGCATTACACTGTATAGTAGGCACAGACTACACCCCAGTATTACAGCCAGAGATTGTGCACCACAGAAGTAATTCTCTGACTAATACCACCCCATAATCCACAGAAAGCACCCATTGTAGTTGATCCACGCATGCAAACCCATAGGGATGCATGGGGAGGGCATTCCAGGTTCTCGTGTAGCTTTGCTGTGCATTCCTGCTCATGCTCTGGTATGAACCAAAGCACCCTAACACTTGCTGATAACCCATTATTCTCAGATAGTGGAGCGATGCCTCCATGATATTCTGGGTGTGCGCAATTCAACACATTGTAGGTTGCAATACACAGTAGGTGATAGGGTAGGGCACATTAAGAATGCTGAAGGCCAAGCCATTCCTTTCACCCAACAATATAATGACCCTTTAGTAAATGAATGACACAGCAGCCTCATAGGGAGAGCTCCAAGCACATGGCAATGCATCCCTCTTTAATGCCATCTCTTCCAGGTAGCCGAGGCTGTACAGTTTCCAGACCTGCAATGCAAATATGGGGTCTATATTGCCATTTGTTATCTTTGCACCTTCTGCCATATAATATTTGAGAAGTTAAAGTTACATCCCTTGAGGCACGCATCAGGGAAGACAGACTGCAGACATTTATGGCTGCCTTCCTGGAACTACAGATTGCAAATGCAGAGCTAAGATGGAAGTCTCCATTCAATGATATGCCTGCCAATGTTTCTACAATGGTCATACTTGCATCCGCTGATTTACTGGTCTTGAGATGAGACAGTATGCCAGCGGCAGAATCTGTGGACAGTATGCTAGTCCCATGAAGCCACATATACAATAAACACATTGCCCTTTGTAAAGAAAGTAAAATCACTCAGCAGCTCTGAGGTAGACATATGTCTCATGATATCCAGGGTTCTAGAAACAGCATCATGACAGTATCTCCCCACCGTACGCACCACCCACTCCATATATGTCCAAGCATACATATAATGCATAGACTCCAAGTCATTTAGCATAACCAATACATCAAAGTGATGCATTCTACTGGACATCCTGTGCTTTCCCATTCCATGCCACAGGGCATGCTTCATTAGCAGACTCAAGAAGCATCCTACAAATGTTTTAACTCCTGCATTATTACGCTGAGATCATCACAACTAGTATTTCCATGTTGTACATCTCATCTATGGTACCCAAAATCTTCTTCTTTGTTGTTCTGAGGAAGAGGACATGACAAGTGTATTTTTGGAGGTCTACTGGTGGTTATGGCCTTAATCTGCTGTTCGATAACAATTTCCATATGCAGCATAAATAGGACCACTTGCCACTGAATAACTCCCAGATATGCAGATAGCTATCCATAGCAAAGCATGGCTTGCCCTTTGATGCCATTGCGAATGGATACGTTGTTCCCATGGTTTGTACACCTTTATGCAGCTTAAGTTATTTTTACCAATACTTTGGTGAAACATGGCACTCCTCAACCTTCACAAGTAGGATCAGTCCTCCTCCTTCTAATTATGGACACAAGTACCTACAAAGGTGCACCTAACACTGCTGTTTTAAAGGATATTATCAACTTGCTGACCACAATCAGAGTGTGTATGTGTGGGACATAACACCTTATATATGCTTTAGTGATGCACTGCCCACTCTGGTCACCATGTGCACAAGGACAGTGGGATAGACAATACATTAGGTACACAGATAAGGCACCAGTTTGGTGAACCATTTGGTGTGGTGTATGTTATGGAGTGCACTTACCCATCTGATGCCTGAATTGTGCACAGAACATACACAGAAAATAGAGGATGTTGGATGAGCTCATCCTATCATGGTGTTAGAACACTAAAGAGAGGATGTCCACTTTTGTATGGACATACCTGAGGTGGCTATAGCTCATATCCACCAGGGTTCATTCAGATAAACACAGTTACCCAGGATCTGGGATACTCAGACATCACATGGGTCTGTCCATGTCTATAATATCTGTTGTGCAGCCTGCAGGGATACAACTGCATTATTCTGCTTGTACAGGTCTTTGCATTGATAGAACACAGTGTGACAGTGGTTGTCACCTACTTGTCTGCTTACATTTGTAAACAATGTATGTGTGTTACAATGGTAACACACATGGTAACACACACTCTGCATGTGTGTTACCATGTGTCACCATTTGACTAGGTATCCTTTTGGTACCGCTTGGGGAGTTGTGTTGGAAACTGATCTACTGTGGTCCAGTATGGGTATGCCGACACTATGTTGGAACCACCTACATCCTAGTAAGGCATGTCCCTTGCATCAATGTACCATGGCACGCTGATTCTCATAATACAAGACAACCAGGTGGCACGTGGACATCAGCAAGTAACTTCACTAGGGAAGCCCACAGCAGAGTTCTGTCCACTTACAGCCAGCCTTACTGGCCATTCACCAGTGGTTACTTTGCTTCCATTATATTTATCATGGCTACATTTTCCACAGCTTGTAGGACTACATGGCAGATAAGCCCTTTTTCCACATGGAAGTAGATGTTACCTGGGACTAGTCAGAATGACACGGCAGAACTGTCCATCCAACCAGCATTGCTGTATTGAAGTGGGTGCCCTCATTCCTTGATGTAAGTCTTATGTTGTCTATGCACTTTGCATAGGGATACTTCTCTCTAATGATGCAGGGAAGACCCTATTTGGAATGTTGTGTTCTGAAATGACATTATATCTTAGAGGTGGTCTGAGATTTTTAGGCATGGCTTCTTTTGTAATGTTCCTCCACTTGTTGTAGAGATGACTTAGTTTGAATCTGATGCAAAAGACTATGTTACACAAAAACTGACACAGCAAGACATCTATGTCAATGACCCAAACCTGCTTGCTAAGTAAATCCAGTATATTGCTCGGTCTGTGGGAATGGTGTGTCCATCAGAGACACTTCTCTGTAGCCTCTGCAACACTCCAGACATTTGAAGTAGTGGCACCCTAGCAGGTTGATATGTTTTGCTTTATAATGTACACCCCTGCATGAACTATATTTGTGGTTTGGGATTAATACTGTGCATAGGATGCCACTCAGGGTGCTGTGCTCTGCCATTCACTGTGCTACTGTCTACATTGAAACCCAGTGTCCTTTGCACACCTCTGTTTTATGCGTCAAACATGATGCCACGCTGTCCCTACAGTGCATTACTTGTACTGTGGCTTCTCATGCATGCTGTTCTTCTTTTGGGCCCATTGCAAGTTTTCCTTTGCATGGCAGTGCCTAGAAATGCATAAGTAGTGGCCTGTCCTACAGAACAACATCCCAGGTGTTGACTTTCCTATTATTGACTTGCATTGTCTTTACATTTTGCTACCAATAACTTCTTGCATTTGTGATGCTGCTGTTGTAGTTATTTCAGTGGTGAATTTTTGCAGATGCAATCCTTCACAGCAAACCCAGTCACGGGATTAGTAATAACTGAGCTTTTGAAAAACTTATCTAATGCAGAAAAATTATAAGGGTATAAAATAAGGGTTCCTATCAGATAGTCGAACTTCTGCAAGTTCGTACCTCATATGGTAGACATCATAAGTTTGAATTTGCAGAAGTTCGAGTGTTTCCTTGGAAATCTCCATAGGGGGAGGTTTCCATTTTGTTCAATGTGGTGCAATCTCGAAGCTGGTATATTTAAGTAGCAAAGGGTGTGGGTGGTGCAGGGGGGGCTTGCCCCCCTGCTTACAACAGTTTATTTTGTTTTCTTTTCTTTTTTTTTGTTTTTTATCCATAGTCAAAGTTTTTTAACTTCGAACAGGATGGTTCGAACATTCTGTGTTCAAAGTTATTAAACTTCGACTATGTGATATAGACCCATAAAATTATGCTAGTATATTGTTAGGTTACAGAGTTGGACTGACTATTTTTTGAGAATGATACGTTGTATAATAAATTGCAGAAGATATGTGAATTCATTTAGAACAATGGAGGAAATTACATCTTGTAATGAATGTGTGAGGAATGCTGAACTTCTGACCTGTTATTTTCAATGAAATATCAGGAAACAAATATTTCTGCTTTGCAGTGTGTGGGAACTGAATGAACACTTGGTATATCCAATTGTTGTACTATTTGTCAAACACAGATTCATCTGAATGATAAAGCTCATTAAGGAAGCAGACAAATGCTGAATTAGAGCTAATCTGTGTTTCATGAAGTATTTGCAATGCTTAAACTTTTGGTCATTTCCATAAGTACTCAGTGAATCTTAAAAGTATAAAGGATTTTAGTGGGTTTCTCTGAAGATTTGTTTGAAGAATTGATCTGAAAACTGAAGATGAAGTCTATGAAATCGTCCACCTGAGAAGTACAAAAACATAAGTTACTGCATAACATGTTGCAGTTTATTTTGTTCATCTAATATCTCTAATTATGTTTTTGGAAGAGAATAATTATCACTGAAATTCTTAGCATTCACATGCACAGATGGAATATACTCCGATAGTAATGTCTTGACATTTTCTAGCCTGCAGTTAACCTTAATCAACTATTAAAATATAACTTATGATATGCATAGATTTTTTTTTAATATTGAGTTTTACTGGATTGTACCTTATCATTGTTTTAAATGAAGTAATATGCACAGCCCAGTACTAAAGCCCCTGATGATTTTAAGCACAAAAAGAAAACATGAACAAAATACATGGTGCCCTGTTTAAATAGCTGTAAAGTCCAGGTAAAGAAAATAATTATCTGTGAACCTCAATGGATGTTGTGCCATTTCAGCTGATAAAACAAATACTGAATCACTGAAGTCCCTAAATTATTGATGAGGGAAGTGTATGCAGATTTCTTATGCAGAAGTGAGCTTTAATGTTTGCTTAAGCTGTCCTTACAGTTAAGGAGGAGAGTGCTGGTGGATCAATAGAGGGTGCATGGTGATTTAATGTCTCTGTTTCATAGCTCACCCAGCACAGTCCGGGGGTATGATCACTGTCTGTGTGGAGTTTTGTTTGGTCTACCTGTGTCTGTTTGGGTTTTCTCTGGGTAATTTAGTCACCCGTCACCTTTTATAAACTAACATGCTGTTGGACTGGGTAATGTAGTTAATAGCTATAATAATCAAGGGATGTGGGGACTCACCTCCAGCAAAAATTATGCTTTTTACTATTTTTTGTAGGTTTATGTTACATGCTGCAAGGATATTTCTCAGAAATTCATAGTGACCTATCGACATTTGCATTGTCAACTATTTGCTGTTGACATTAGTGGTGTCAGCATTTGGGTACATCAATTAAAGTAAGTATATATATATATATATATATATATATATATATATATATATATATAGATGCAAATCAAATGTTTGAAAAAATTTGAATCAAAAGCAATTGACTGAAAACCCATTTGACTGAAATCCATTTTAATGAACCACAAATGATAGAAAAATGCAGAAGTGTAGACAGTACGTAAATCTTTGACAAAATCCAATACCACTTCCTTGCAAGCTATAGCTCCCCCTCTATGACCCAGGAAACCCATATCATGTATTTAAACGTATTGAAAACACTTTCCATCCACCCCAGTACCATATTCATGGGTGACTTTAATTACCCCATTATTAACTAGGAATCCTATACGACACCAAATGTACAAGCACAGAGATTCCTGGATTTTGTAAACACAAATTTCCTGGACCAGATTGTCAATACACCAACCAGGGGTGCAAAAATACTGAATCTGGTCTTCACTAATATGGGAGAGTGCTGCATACCCCCTAGTGTAATGCCTTCCCTGGTAAGGTCAGACCACAAAATGGTCTACTTTGAGGTAAAAATAAAACCTGGACCTCCAGCTAAACCTAGAAGATTCAGGAACTACACTAAGGCTAACCTCCTCTTATAAAGTGATAATCTAGCAAATTTTCAAGCCCCTATAAACCGTGGGAACATTGATGCCTATACAGAACTGTTCACAGAAACCCTATACAAGCATGTTAATAGCTGCACAGAAGCAGCCACACCTACCAAGAAGAAATACAGAACTTACTCAGAAAACAAGTGTAGCGCACCCCCAGGTGTAGCTGAAGTAGATATGGGTTCCTTCCTACCTGACTCTGGTGACACCCCTATTAGCCCCAACACACCAAGGTGGCAAGAATAACAGATTTTTTCTAGGTGACCCATCTACTTTAAAAGGCAATAGCACATCCACAAATTATTTCAGCAGTGCACCAGTTAGCAATAAGGCAAGGTGAGATATGCATGCAATGAAACTAAACATCTGCCCTCTTCCCCAGAACTCAACAGAAAAAGGTCTTGACATTCAAACATGCACAAATAAGGCAATATCAATGAGCAGTAAAGCTTTATAATGCAGCAATACAAACACTGGAGAAAAATGTGATGTCATTAGGCAATAAAACAGTTATAATGCAGCAATATAGATATGAGAAAATGCAATGTCATTGAGCAGCAAAATTCTTGAAGGCAACAGTAGTAACATGAGCAAAATGCAATGTCATTGAATAAAGAAGATTTATAATACAACAATACAAATATGAGAAAATACAATGTAATTGAGCAGTACTAACACCCTCAACCCCCCTGATCAATTCTAAACAGACCAACTATTAAACACTCTATTATACCCTGTTCACTGGCCAGTGACTACTTACAGTCTTGCTGCCGACATGATGGGGCCCAAGTTGTAGCTCATATGGATCCCAGTTATTTGTAATCCACAAAGCATTTAGGGAAAGAAAATCCACAATCTTATAAAAATATAAAATGATGGCCAAAGCCTCTCACCACTCCATCCAGAATATCATAGTGACCAGACACCATGTTTCTGTTGATGAGAAAAGAAGCAAAATCACTGGCCAGAACTCTGGTAATCATCTATGGCTTCTCTGTGCTAGGCCCAAAAGAACTCCTTTCTTGCTGAATCATATGCAGGCATGGAACTACTGGTTTCAAACTTCTCTCCTGATTCCACAAAATACCATCATCCAGGATTTCAGCAAAAGACAGGCACAATCTGCTACTTCACTTCCCTGTCCCCAAAGCACTAGAATAGAAAATCCAGTCAAGCTGCAAGGCCCTTTTTCCCTTCAGCTCCCTGTTTCAGTCTTCCCTCCTTCAACTAGTGTTACAGTCCTCTCTTTCACTTTTGAAATTGTCTTTTTATATTCCAGAAAAGAGCTCCACCTTGTGGTGTAATGAAAAACTACAGTCTATTACTTCTACAATGAAATACAGTGGGAGCTACACAAGCCACTGTGGTGGAATCACAAAATCAATAGGCTGTATAACAGTAGGAAGAAAATCATGGTGAAAATTAGGAGGTGCAGCACCCAGCAGGATAAAAGCACTCTCAAACTGAACAAACAACTCAGAGGACAAATAAAGTCTACCAAAGCCAAATTTAAGGTAAATTTGGACTCCCGGACCAAGGACAACCACAAGGCATTCTTTACCTATGTCCGCAACCTTAATGACAATACATGAATTTGTGCGGAGCTCATTGTTAATGGAGCCACCTATACTGAGCCAGAAGATATAGTAAACCTACAGGCATGATTGAAACTCTTAAAAACACATTACACACACCCAAATCCCCTTGGAGCAACTTATGAACCATTACCTTATGATGTTTCTTTACTCTGCCCCTCAACAAATTAAGTATTACCTTAGAAAAACTCTACCCAGCCATGCAGTTTTATAAGCAAAGGTCAGCAAGGCCAGGAGTTCCATTGCCTCCAGTAATCTAACTCTGTCCAATCCTAATTAGATCCCAATTTTTTCCTTTAACTTAACCAACTTAGTCAGTCCTTCCAGCTTATTCTTAGCCAATGGAATACCTAGCTATTCACAGATCACCAAGAAACTGCACAATGCCCCAGATACCCCTTCCTTCCCTTTGCCTACTAGAAGAAAATCATTCAAATAATGGAAGTCTCTCCTAGCTGGGTTTGTCCTGCTGCCATATTCAGTGCAGCTCTGTCCTAAACTTCTCAAAAGTGGCACAGGCGACTGCAGAACTCATTGGCATTGTTTTGTCCAAGTAAAGCTTCGCTTGCATTGATATTCATAATTTACACCAGTCTTCCTCCCTAACTAATAACAACTGAAAGGGTGACAATATCTATCTTTTCCATCCATGGGTCAGGAATGACAAGTGGTGAATCAAGCAACATTATTCCTGCTTCCTTTTAGGCAATAACCCCAGTAAGGACATAAGACTCAAAGGGTTCATTAAAGGGGCCCCACACTTCCTCTATTTTATCTTTTTTCCCCTAACAAATCCTGCACTTGAAACTCCTTTCCTTTCACTGACATCAAATTATGACATGGTCTACAGGAGAATCCTGTTGTGAAACCCTCAATCAGCTACTCCTTGATCTGGATAACCTTATAGGTGAGTCTTAAGAACTGCAACTTTAATATGGGAGTGATTTGTCTGATCTTCCAACCCCCCCACCCCAAAAGGACCATGCCACCCTCAGTAGCCTCTTAACCCCTCAAGCTCTCATGGCTCTATCACTGTGCAATACTCCTAGTAACAGTTCCAGTGCCACCATAATGCACCCCTACTTGTCACTTTCCTTAAAGCAGCATCTCAATCCACTATGTGCTTCTTCTATATTGTAAACATTTATCAGCATGCTGATAGTCACTCTGAAAGGACTTATCCACAATCTTCAATTTACACAATTTTTGAACATATCAGAGCCAGGTGCTGCTGCATTTTAACTTCTGGGCATCCATTATCATCAGAAAATATGCTAAGAATGCCATGGCATGGTATGTCCTGTTCTGGATGTTTCTCCGCAATCACCACCATGATGTGTATAAAACCCAGGACCCCATTATTTCATGTCCTGGCCCATAACCTAGGCAGCTACCTCTTTCCCAAGGCAACCAGTGCCACAGCCAAATCCTTTGATGCAGGGGATTCTACCTCCACTATTCCCTGTGCTCCATCCAAATTCAACAGCTCAAACAGATTCACAAGCTTCCCACTCCAAATCTTGTCCTTTACTGAGAGCAGAATGTTTGGCATAATAAACATTCCCTGCCCTATTGACATGTCAGGTAAGTCTCTTTCTCTTTCTCTCTGTGTGACTCCTCTGACTCTGGACTGGTCATGTACCAAGACCGACTTCTGCAGTCTGCAGTACTGGGTACCACAGCAAACTGACTCTTATCTTGGCTAACTTTCCTCTTAAACCACACAGATCTTCCAGCAACTGACCTAGTGCCTCTTCTGCTAAATCCCTGCCCCTCAGTAACTCCTGTAAATGCACCCTACCTTCCATGTCAAGTTCTTACAGCAAATCCCTAAATTCAACATCTGCTACTGAACACCCACATCCTTCGCAACATTCATAACAGGTCCATTACCTGGAGTGGTCTGTGGCACCACTGGCACTCCTTCAGTTGCACCTCCCAACCTGTGAGATTTTTTTCCCTTTCTCTGGGGGCACTCCAACTCTGGACGGTCACTGTCCAAAATCCTCTTCTTCTAAATTCTAGTCTGCTTGGGCTACTCTTTGCCAAACTCTTGGACATAGATGTTGTCTGCTGGCAAAAAGCCGAGGCCTGGTCTTGACTCTCTTCCCATTTCATTTTCATCTGCTGCATGCTGTCCATCCTAGACAGAAAAAAACAGACAGAGACACAATATGATTCTCTATAATTTTACTTGTTTCATATAAACTTATAAGTGTTCCCCTTATTATACCTTTAGCCAACCTTAAACCCTTTAAACCCACCCTCATTTTTTAAAGGTAGGACTCACTCCAGCAAGAAAATATCCAAACATCCCTACATCATGCACTTTGGCAGCTAAAGCCCTGAGAGAAAAAAATCCCCCTATGTTCTATAATATCTAGCGCAATACATAGAATGAGCACAATACAGATATGTAAAACATTAGTAAAAACTTTGAAACGTGGAACATTGACAGATAGTGCCCATGCTCCAAGGAATACCCAGGAGCAAGCAAAGCCAACATTAAGTGTTTTTGTAGGGGGCATTATTTGTTGCATCCAATATACCCGCACAGTCCTGCTCTCAACTGACTGTGGCTGACCCCATGTCCCCTAATAGCATCTGTGCTCTTCAATCCCCATAAGAGCTGGCATTCACTTGAACCTTTGCTAAAGTTATACATTATCAGCCAGAAACAAAGTGCATTTCTGTTGGACTAACTGCTTTAATAGGTTCATAGGTAGGCACAAGGCTATTGGCCCTAGGGCATATATAAGCCTAGCCAAAAAGGTACCCTGACTTTCACCACACAAGAAAATTATTTTCCTGTGCCCTTGTTGACCAGAGCCACAGATGTGATCCCCAGGGTGAATTTCCTATTTCCCATCCAATCATCAAGATATTTCTTGAAGAGTGCTAATGAGGATCTTTGTTTGATATAGATAGGTAGTTTGTTCCAGAGTATGGGAATTCTCTGGGACTGGAATCTATCCCTCCAGCATGTTCTGTTTATTGTGGTGACAAGGTTTAGGTCCCTAGAACATGTAGCTTGGAGGGATTGGAATTTCTTTAAGTGGAGCATGTCCAACAGCTCTGGGTTTGACATAGTTTTGTATGTTAGGCAGAGATCGCCTCTGAGTAGGTGATATGCAATGGAGTAAAGCTGGAGTTTTTTGAGATGGTCTACAAAGAGCATCTGTTTGAGGCTGGTAATCCTCTTTGTGAGGTATTTCTTTGGCCTTTCCAGTTGTCGTAGATGTCTTGTGAGGTACATACCAAAAGGGGCATTGTACTCTATAATAGGTCCAATGAGTGATGAGTAGAGGGGAACAATTACCTTTTTTTTCCTTGATGAGAAACCTTTTGTGATGAGGTGTGCCACATAGAAGGATTTCCTGACTACTGTGGCAATGCGATTATCAAAGGAGAGACTACTGTTCACCTGTGTCCAAGGTCTCTTGTCACACTTTCGGTGTTAGGTAAACTACCGCCTATGTGGTAGTTCATGGGTACAGAGTTTTTACCAAAAGGGATGACAATGCACCTTTTGACATTGAGCTTGAGGCCATGACTTTGACACCAGGCATCTGTCTCAGTGAGGCCCTTTTGTAGGATGTTCACATCGTAAGGAATTTTGATTATGGCTCCTAGATATCAGTCATCTGCGAACTTCATTAGCCAAAGACCTTCTGTGTTAGCCTGTACTTCAGATGATTACAGGAACTTTGCATTCTTCTGGTATAGAGATGGATCTCAGCTTCTTACTGAGGCTGAATTGACCTCTGTATGGAACACGGTCACCTAAGTTAGTAATGACTAGGTCTAGGATATTCCTGCCCCTGGTGGGTGGTGTTGTTAATTTGATCAAGGCGTTTTACTTTTATGAAAAAGCGTTGGAGCAGAATTTGGTACATAAGTAGTTTTTCCCAGTTAATGGTGGGGTAGTTGAAATCAATTGCAGTCTTGCAGAGTTTAGTTTGCACTGGTAAATCCGGATGCATTATGCTGAATCATGGTCTGTCGTCATGTCATACCAGGCAGAGCACAGATACTGGATCCTAGAATGACACCAGAGAGCTTTAGCATTGTTGAAGAGTCAAATTTTTTGTCCTTGTATTGTGGTATCATTCTGGGTGATGGCACTGGGTCACACCTGCCTGTAACATAGTGTGTCAGAGACTACAGAGATCTAGAGTGTTGGTGTTATGTTGGTTGTTATGTTATGCCTTGTGGGCTGTGCACGAGTTTGTAGGCTATGTGGTGTCATTTGGGTGTTGTTTTGGGATGTGGAGGTGCTATGCTTTCTGCTTTGGAGGTCTCTGTTGCTTGGGCAGATTTTTATTGAGAGCCTCCGTGAATGTAGGTGTGTGTTTTGTGTTTCTATGTGTATGTTTTGGTGGTGTAGGTTTTGAGGGACTATGTGATAGGTGTGGTGTGGTAAAAGTGTTTAGCCTCTCCTCTTGACTGTCTAGTCCAGTCTTGGGTGAAGAGAGCTTTGCTTCCAGTTTGGCTATATAAATGCATCTCTCACAGGTTGTAGTGTTGGGTGGTAGGAGGAGAGGGTTTTCTGTGTACATGAGGCAATTGCAGCATTGCTCCAAGATGCCCAGGTTCATCGGGTAGATAGGAGAAAACACTGGGAGTTGACCCATAAACATGTCTGGATAGGTGCTTATTTATTAAGTACTAAAAACTGTTTTCCTCTAGACAAGTGAGGAAAGTAGAGTGCTGTAGTAATTTGTAGCTTATTTTGTGCTTACAATGAGTTCTGAACAAGTGAACAAGTGCTGAGCTCAAAGAAACAGATCTGAGTGCTAAAACTAAAAACTGGCTAGTTCTAAGGGAAAATTTGAAGAGCAGACTTTATGGCACTGGAAATATTTTAACCCTAGCTAAGCGGTGATGCATAAAGTGTATTCTTTTTTTAATATAATAGTAGCAAATGAGGGCAGCTGCGGTGGTGCAGCGGTTAGCGTTGCCGCCTCACAGCAAGAGGTTCTCCAGTTCGATCCTTGGCTGGTGTGCTTTCTGTGCGGAGTCTGCATGTCCTCCCTGTGATCATGTGGATTTCCTCTGGATGCTCCGGTTTTCTCCCACATCCCAAAGACATGCTGTAGGTGAATTGGACACTCTAAATTGACCCTAGGTGTGAGTGTGTGCATGTGTGTGCCTTCTGTGGAAGGTTGGGCACTGGGCTGGCAACTCAACACTGTACAACTCCACTGCCAATCATGAGCAGACAGGTGAACTGCTGTGGTGACCCCTAACCAGGAAAAGCCAATGAAGAAGAAGAAGTAGCAAATGAGTAAACTGATTTAAACAAATTAACCATTTAACCAATAAAAAGCTAAAAACTGAGTCCTGTTCCAGCAGTCTTCGATCAGACAAGTTCTAACTGCACACTCCTGCCACTAGGGTGCCGGGGAACCTTCCCCAGAAAAAGATGGCCTGGGTTAGTGCTCAAGTTATGCAAACAAAGCTAGATTCAGCAGGTCTGAATCTAGTCTTGTGCTACAAGTAAACAAGGCGTACCAATTTCAGAAAGAAATAGTTCAAATAAGCAGGCACTATAAGCCTTTAACCAGAAACTCCCAGCTCAGAAGGTCAGAATATACCCTCTCCTCCCACAAGAGTGCAGAACACACCTTCTTAATGTAAAATAACTGGCCCAAGCCCAATTGCTTAAACTAATATATGCTTTTAAACATTTAAATCTGCCTTTTTGTGTGTGTCTCAGCACAAAGTGCTTTATAGCTTGCAGAACTGTTAGCATTATCCAGTGCTGTTCCATGATGGATGCTATGTTTGCTCTCAAGCAACAGCAGAGTGCAACAGTACTAAAATGTACATAAGAAAAGGCTGACATGACAGAGGTGCATAACAATGTTGTCTTTTTCCTGATTTTGTAGCATAATAATTGCTAATAAAATATTTGACCAAACAGGTGGACAGAAAAGTACCAAATAGAAAGAATCACCAGGCAAGGGAGGTTAAGCCACAAGAACACTAATTTAATAATTGCTTTCATTCCAAAAATAAAGTAAACCAAACTTCATCAGATTAAACGTTCGCTCACCATTTCCTCATTAACAAATGTATCCACTGCCACCATGTGGCCAAAAAAATAATTACATGAATGCAAAGATAATTCCTTTCACACCACAGGACAGATAAATACATTACAATAAAATTTAAAAAGTCAGTTAAAAGCTATTGAATTATCTACACATCAAGAATTGCTATGCATACATGTTTCATGTTTTATGTAAAAATAAAAATGAATTCATAACTAATCCCCTTTAAGGGTTAGCAGGCTATTTATTGAAATCTAAATAAAAATTATATCTGGGGATCCAGCAAGACCAAAAACCTTTAGGAACTATTCCAAGGTTTACCTCTCTCTACTAAGCAACATCTTGGCTAAATTTCTAGCACCCCTAAACCCACTAAACACCATAGAATACATTGAGCTATTTATAAAATATGTGTACAGTCAAATTAATAGCTGTACAGAGCGAGTTGTTCCCACTCATATTAAGAATAAGACAAAGTCAAAAGATAAGCCACCCTGATGGAATCACACTATCAATCGGTTATACAACAAAAGAAAAAAAATATTGGTGAAGATAGGAGGAACAAAGCCATACATACTAAAACCCCCCTCACCCATCTAAACAGGCATCTAAGAAGGTTAATTAACACTTCAGAGGCTAAATTTGAAGAAATAGTAGCTTTTCAGGCAAAGGACAACCACAAAGCTTTCTACAGCTATGTCCGTAACCTCAGAGGAAATACACAACAATGCATAGAACTTATTGTAAATGGCATCACCCACACTGAAACGGAGGCCATTGCCAACCTTTTGGCTGACAGGTTGAGCTCAAATTTCCCCCTACACTCCCCCTCAATAGTCCAAACAAAATACCACATAACACAATCTTCCCAACCATTACTAGAGAACAGGTCATTAATGCACTTTCCAAGGCCAAAAACACTGGAATGATAGGCCTGGATAACATCCCGTAATATTTAATAAATAGCATGAAACATGACCCCTGTGGTCTGCTTGAATCAGTTTTCAACTGGAGCCTTGAGTCAGATTTTGTGCCCAAGGAATAGAAGATGGCTACTGTGATTATATGGGCTAGTGCTAGCATAGCCAGCTGGAGCTCTGTAAAGAATATGTCCTTTGAATATCAAACTGATTTATACAAGATGCTTATGTTACAAATGTAACAGAACTGTATGGCATTTGAAAGTCAAAATGTGTTTGTAAAGTCGCTAGTGTTAAAAAATGTATCAATAGTGGGTCCTACTGGACAGAGAAGGAATATATATGTGATACTGTAGGTATATATGTTAGCAAAGAACACTGGAAGAGAGGGGTTAAACAGCTAGCTTATTTCTTACTTTAAGAAAAATACTGTTAATTGGACCACCTGTTGGGCCATGGAAGTGCTTATCTCACAGCTCTAAATAGGACCAGAGATGGTGGGTCCTACTGGACAGAGAAGGAATATACATGTGGGACTGTATGTATATATGTTAGCAAAGGACACTGGAAGAGAGGGATTAAACAAATAGCTTACTTCTTACTTTAGGAAAAATACTGTTAATTGGACCACCTGTTGGGCCATGGAAGTGCTTATCTCACAGCTCTGAACAGGAACAGAGATGGCATGTCTGGAAGAAGTTTTGTTCATTAGCTCAGTAAAATGAGAGGAAGCCCCAGGAACTGCGATAAACATTAGCAACAATTTAGATATGCATCTTATCATATCTATGCTTGCTAACATCCTGTCTCAATCTTCAAAGGGGAATTGTGTGAGAACCTAGAGCCAGGTGACTAGATGAGGTCATTTTGCCAGCCATCTTGGAAATTTTAGATATTACAAAGAGAAATCTCTCAGTATTGAGTATTCTGTCTCGGGCCTGCCAACAAGAAGGACCATTCATCACATCATCTGCCTTGCTCTATTAAGTAGGGAATAGTAATTCTTCTAGATCCAGTCAGGAAAATACAGTGAAGCTTAGTTTAAATATTGTTTTTCTTTCTTTATCTGAGTCTGTCCATCAACATTATTTTCAATATTTCCTGTGATTTGAACTCTGTGGTTTACTGTAAATATATTCAGTATTTTCAAGTTCTTTTATTATTTATTATTAAATATATTTAAAACTTTTATTGTGGCTAGTCCTTTTAGAAAGTATTTAACCTTTGAGAGTGCTTATATTTATTTGGTGACACTGTGTGGACCACTCCAGAAGGCCTAGCTGTCTTGGTCAACTACTACCATTTGTATTAGTATTAATATTATACAATATAATGGCTCTTTGTTAAGGGCCGCAGAGTAACTGATTGTAGAGTGTTTGATGGTAGTCATAACTACCATATACTCTGGGCAGAAGGGAGAACAGCAAGTAAATCTGTGCCAGCCTTTCCCGTGTGTGTGTGTGTGTGTGTGTGTGTGTGTGTGTGTGTGTGTATGTGTGTGTGTGTGTGTGTGTGTGTGTGTGTGTGTGTGTGTGTGTGTGTGTGTGTGTGTGTGTGTGTGTGTGTGTGTGTGTGTGTGTGTGTGTCAGCTACTTGGAGAAGGGACACGAAGCATTGGTTTCACAGAGAGGGTGCTGGAGGACTTGGCTTGGACACTCAGCTGAGGGTTAACTCTGTAGCTGTGCTAGTGGAGATACTTATTGGAGCCCTGGAAGGAGCCAGATATAAAGAAATCCAGACCCCAGGCTGACTGCATTCCCTGTGTACTCTTAAGGGAAATTGTACTTGGTGCAGAGAGCTGCATCTGGAAGTACTGTGTGTATCTGTTTCTCCGAAAGTCAATGTTCCCCACCGGTGTCAGTGGTGAGGATTGAGGCTCCTTGATCACTGGCCCAGAGAGGGGTCATCACAACCACAGTCATTCCCCTGCACAAAAGAGGTCCAACCACTGATCTGGGTAACTACAGGCCCATAAGTCTTACCAGCTTGATGTGTAAGGCCATAGAAAGAATCATCATGGACCTGATAAATAAGGATACAGGTAACATGCAAATGCTGGACCCATCACTGTTCGACTTTGTTAAAGAAAGGTCATGCCTATTAAATCTGGTGGACTTTTTTGAGAGGGTCACCAAAACACTGGATGACAGTAAGATAGCACACACAGCTTACCTCAACCTGACGAAGGCTTTTGATACAATACCCCACTCATGTATTATAGATAAAAGAGTTTATACCTAAAATAATGAGCTTATCACCTCTGGATAGCCAACTGGCTCAGTGATAGGAACCAGGAGGTCAAAATAGGTGAGGCCACTTCCACCATGAGGCCAGTCACTAGCAGAGTCCCTCCGGACTTAGAACTGTGCCTGCTTCTTTTTGGCATCTATTTCTCTGAAATGGATGCAAATGTTTATGGCTGATTAAGTTTGCAGATGTTCGTAAGTTGGGGGCTATCATTGACTCACCTGCAGACACTAGTATTCTCAAGAAGTTCTCTATCTAACAAATGGTGCCAAAGCCATGGTCTTAAACTCAGTGCTAAGAACTACATAATCATACCCTTTGGGAAATAAACCATCCTGGCTAATTACCATGTTGATAATACACCCATAAGAGTCTACTCAGCGCTCAGGGATCTGGGTATGCACATAGAGAGTAACCTTACCTTAGACCACCACGTGGCCACAGTGGTGAGGAAATCCTTTTATGTTGCACAATTTATAAGTAAGGGCATGGCATGGCATCTAGGTCCAAAGAGGTCATTATCCAACTGTGCTTCGCCCTTATCATACCAATTATAGAGTACAATGCTCTCTTTGGTATGTACCTGACCAGGCATATGCAGCAACTAGAGTGACCTCAAAGGTTCCTTACAAAAAGAATACAAGGTGTAGCAAACCTGCCTTATGCAGAGCACCTTAAAGTCCTTTCTCTCTACTCAATGTCCTATAGCTTGCTGAGAGGTAATCCATGCCTGGCTTACAAGGCATCCACAAAGCCCACACTTATGAATTTACATATTCATAAGTCAAACAGTACCAGAAATACAAGGTCTAGGGACCTGAATTTTGTCTGCAACATAAATAGAGCATGCTGGAGAGACAGATACTGTATGTGTCCCAGATACTGCCCCTCCTATGGAACAGATTTCCCATACATGTGAAGCTGAGTTTGTCTATTACCCAGTTTAAGCACAACCTAGACAAATGGATGGGGATAGGAAATTTACACAGGGCTTGGCATCCATGCCCTTTATGGACAGAGGCAGCTTATAAATGCATGACCCTCAATGTCCTATTTGTATGCATGACATCATTATTCTTTTGGGAAAATTTGGCTAAGCTTAGAAAGGCCCCTTGGGTTGTTAGCCTAGTAACAGTCTATGAATCTATGACACTATGAGTCTTGTCCTTTAAGCCTGGGGAGGTTAGAGGCATTTAATTCAATCTGCCAATGAATGGGAATAAATGAGTCATTGGGGGGTGTCAGGGTACAGGACTTAAATCTTCCTTTCCTTTCCTTCCCTTTCATTTCCCTCTCCTTCCCTTTTGTTTCCCTCTCCTTCCCTTTCATTTCCCTCTCCTTCCCTTTTGTTTCCCTCTCCTTCCCTTTTATTTCCCTCTCCTTCCCTTTTATTTCCCTATCCTTCCCTTTCATTTCCCTGTCTTTTCCTTTTGTTTCCCTCTCCTTCCCTTTTATTTCCTCTCCTTCCCTTCCCATCCTTTCCTTTCCACAACTTATAAGCATGACCTCCTTGCTGCTGTACACTTCTATGTAATCACATCTTACTTGTCATCCTTTTGCTTATAAATCATTCTCACAAGGGCTTTGGCTAGGTGCATTTTCATTTGCACACTGCTCCCAAGTAATGCCTTGCTTCAGGAAATTTCCCTTAAGAGTGGAGGGCAAATAGACACTGCTGCTTTGGGCTTTGGCTATCTCTAGCCACACTCACATAGATTGTACACTGTACAGCTGGTAGACAGATATAACCCATGGGATCAACAGCGATTCATCCATCTCATCAGCAGTATTTTACCTTACATTGCTCTCTTACCAGCATTAATTGTAAATTGAGGATATAACTAGTTCATTCGCATACAGAAATAAATTCCACAGAAGGCTAAAAATACCCCTCATTGCAGCAACCCCTCTGTTTTCATAAGAACTCACTGTGACCATGCTTACAAATCTGGCACTCCAAGGTTGCAAATTAATGTGCACTCCTAATAATGAGCCAGCAGCAATATATAATGCAGTGAAGCATTTCTCTATTTAGATGGTATATGCCAACATTATAAATTCTCTAGCTTAGTGAGATTACTCTTAAATATGTTAATAAACAGCCAGCCACAAGCTTTTGAAACCATATTATAAAATTCTGAAAGATATTGTGCAGTATACCTGGAAAATTAAATACACATAAGTATTATTACATGTGAAAGGGCAAAAGAAAAATACTTATACTAAGTAAAGATGGCTATAATCTTTCTACCTTTATGCAGAACTTTCAATATGTAAACTAGTAATATAAATGGCAAGAAACTCGTTGATTCTAAACAACACACAGACCACATAGAAGGCACCAGCAATTTGACTTCAACTTGAACTGCTCCAGAGGGTTTCCTGTAATGGTTACCAGTATGAAATACTAAGCTAGGTGATTTTATGTAAAGAACCCCTGAACCTTTACTCTTTCTGCTGGGATACATTTTTAAATTCAAATAACTTGCCCAAAGTAAAGTTGTTAGATAATGAGAAAGTTGTAATCCCAAATAAGGTAAAATGTTTTTAGAAGGTAGTCCAAGGAACTCAAAGCTGTGTCATTAAGTTTTTTGGCTCTACTGTATTTTTCCAGAAAAAATGCATGTTTATAGATCTTCTGAAATTTCACATCACTGCAGCATCCACACTATAAAAGCAACTACACGTTTTATATAGGTTTGCAAATTTTACAGCTTTGCTGCATTTTTGCTAAAAACAGTTGCAGATTTTATACATTTCCACATTTTGCATTTTTCGCTGCTTCTCTAAGGAAAGAAAAAAAAAAGGCAGTTTCAGGTTTATATACAGCCCACAACAAGGAATGAGGTGAAATAGGGGAATTGATACAGTGCGGGGTGAAGTAAAAAACAAACAAAAGAATGTTACAACTAACCATCTACGCAAAGCAGGATATTACAGAGGCTCAGGCTTGGTTGTGACCCCGAATAAATTAATGCTGTTATGATAAAATGGATTTACAATTCAAATGATTGAAGGTTTTAGTTTGGTAAACATAATTCAAATTTACAGACCATGGAGAATCATAAGGAAGTGCCTTACAGTAGTCCTCATATCAGCTGCCTAAGCACAGTAACAACATTAGGGCTCATTAGCATGTATCAGTGTTAGGCAGGCAAAGATCACTCAATCATGCAGCCGCACATGTAATAGAGAAAGTATTCCTATATAACATGACATAGTCGGAGCAGCGGTGATAGAAAACACAAGTAGTGGTGTGCTGAATGAATTAACTATTTAAAAATAGCTGAATCAACAGGTGGTGGCACAGTTATTCTGTGGTTAGAGTCGCTGTCTCACAGTGCTTTGTTCTCCAGCTGGGATACTACCTGTGTAGATTTTTCATAGCCTTCCTGTACTGACATGGGTTTTCACTTGGTGATTCAGGTTCTTTCCCATATCCCCAAGATGTCACACAGATGAACTGGCAGTCCTCCATTGCATGTGTGTGCGTGTGTGTGTGTGTGTGTGTGTGTGTGTGTGTGTGTGTGTGTGTGTGTGTGTGTGTGTGTGTGTGTGTGTGTGTGTGTGTGTGTGTGTGTGTGTGTGTGTGTGTGTGTGTGTGTGTGTGCTCATGCGTGTGTGTGTGTGTGTGTGTGTGTGTGTGTGTGTGTGTAGAGTTCCTCCAGATTGCCCATAGCTTTGTCCTCTTTGTGACAGTGAGCGTGTCAGCGTGTATGAGTGTGTGTGTGTGTGTGTGTGTGTGTGTGTGTGTGTGTGTGTGTGTGTGTGTGTGTGTGTGTGTGTGTGTGTGTGTGTGTGTGTGTGTGTGTGTGTGTGTGTGTGTGTGTGTAGGGGGGGTACCCTGTGATAGGTGGATGACTTGTTCAGGATTAATTCTCCTGCCTTGCAGCCTTTGAGTGCTTGAATCCACTCCAACTCCTATGTGATCCTGAAATGGATTAAGCTGATAACTGAAGGTGTGAATGAATTAACTAGTCTGATTTGCAGCCTGTTCAAACTAATTAGTCTGATTTACAGCCTGTTCAAATGATTCAAACCTGATTATGAAAATGTCAGTTTCATGGATTTCTATATCTGATTAGAAAAACTACACAATGTTCTTCTTCTTTCAGCTTTTCCCAGTTAGGGGTTGACACAGCAGATCACCTGTTCACTCATGATTGGCACTGGAGTTTTACAGTGCCAATTTGCCAGCCCAGCACCCAATCTTCCACACACACACACACACACACACACACACACACACACACCTAGGGCCAATTTAAAGTGTCCAATCCACCTGCAGCATGTCTTTGGGATGTGGGAGGAAACCAGAGCACCCGGAGGAAACCCACACAACCACAGGGAGGACATACAGACTCCACACAGAAGGCACCCCAGCCAAGGATTAAACCGGAGAACCTCTTGCTGTGAGGCGGCAATGCTAACCACTGCACCACCGTGGCCACCCAGATAAACTACACAATATTCAACATGCTATATTCTCAAACTGTCAGGTAGTGGTTAACAGCATTACAGGGCAAGAACCCAAAATATTCAGACAGCTATATGTTGTTAACCTTTCCAGCCTCATGCTGACTTCCAATTAACTATTAGTGCTTTCAAGAGACCTCATATTTTGTCCCACTAAAACACTGATGGAATGCAGTTTTGTGCAGAACATGAAAACTATTTTTGCAGACTGAAGCTTGGCCAATTGTTTTATGAAAGACAGGAAAACACAGATAATGTGAATCCAGAAGCATGTACTAAGAAATCTCATACCTCCAAGTGGGCACAGTGCAAGACTGGATAGTTGTATTAACTATTTTCGACAAAGTGTGACTCATCAAATCCTGAATGTACAAAGACAGACCCATTGAAATCTTTCTTCCTCTTAAAGAATGGTAATAATATCGTTGAAATCCAAGCACAATATCATGATCATAACAGAAGCAGGCAAAGGGTCTGCCGTAGTTATCCTGAACTGTGTCCACTACATCGCTGAAGCTAACTGACATCTTTCTGATCACATTTATTGCAGACAGCTGACTAAGGATGCAACTCAACAGTACACAAAAGAGCTAAGGAACCTTATTAAATCCATCAATGATTACATTCAGGGCACACTAACTAAACTCATTCCAAATCAGCCTAGGCAGGAGTTGTCAATATGCTACTATAAATCCTTAAACCAGGAAACCCAGGAAAACCAATTATATCAGGCAAAGGAAACCTAACAAACTGGATCTTTGGGTTTGTGGAGAAAATTCTGAAACCACTCCACTGAAAGGGGAGGCTAGCTTCAACAAACCACACATTTCCCTCAGATTATTTCAGCTTATTGTGACAGACCACCTACTCCTATTTTGGACAATAATGGATATTATATCAATCTACATAAATATCCTACATGAGGATAGCATTGTTGTCTCTCTAGTAGTTATAACAGAAACCAGATCATCACAGAATTAGACATAACTTTAATTTTAATGGAAAATACTATGTTTTCTTTATACACATATTACATCTTCACTAGATTACAACAAATGCTTAGATATTTCCCTTGCAACAATCATTTTCTCTGCTTTGCAGGTCGGCTTTAAGTAATAAACTTTTAATTAACCATAAAAAAATAAATGTAATACTCTTTGTACCTCTACATAAACTAGCACAATTTAATGGCAGTACCATGAATGATAATCAAAACAGTATTATTACACTTGTAACAGAATATAAGTATTTAGGGCATGCCTCAGACCCTGTACTCCCTTTCTCTGTTCACAGTGACCACATCACTAATATGGTTCTCTCACAATTGGAACTCTTGTTACTGAAGCTCCCATTGGTTCACACGCACAGTCAGAGGGCTTACTACTGGGGCAAAGATGGATATTGTATTCTCTGTTATCTGTAGTCTCTGGGTATTATAGAAAGAATGAAAGGTTATGTCTTGGAAGACTCAGCTTCAAATGTAACCTTCCTTGATACTAAAGTTACTATAAACTGTAAGACATTACATTCATTTATCTACAGGAAATCAACTGAGAGACAAATATATCTGCACAGAAGTAGTAATCATCCCAGCCAAAAAGCAGTCAGTTATTAACAGTCAAACAATTTGGTATCTCCACATTTATTCTAGTGAGGCAGAAAAAGACACACAGTTAGCAGAACTTAAAGAAGCATGACTGATAAAGATCACTCTGTCAGGGAAATTGACAGGGCAATATCCAGACCAACACAGCTATTGTGAGAACAGTTGTTCTCGTATACATACAGGAACCCCTGTGACTGAATTCCACTGGTGATAGCATATCATCCAGAACTTAAAAAAAAAAAAGCTGTACAATATTGTAAGGGACCCCTAATAATGCTCAATGAGGATGACAAATTGAGAAACAGAGGTCTCACTACTGTCATTTCGACAACCATTGCATCTTGACAATCTTCTTCTGAGAGCACAAGATCAGAACATAGTCTAAAATAGCACAAAATCTTGCAAATATTCGAAGTGAAAAACATGTCAGATAATTTGTACTGCTTCCAACATAACAACTTGAACTTCACAGAACAGAAGTTGCAAAGTACAGGGTTCTGTTGTCATTCATTTCTAACAATGTGGTTTATCTAATAAAATTTAGGAAATGTCCAGTGACAGATTATGTAGGAGAGACAGGCCAGCCACTCAGAACTAGGATGACTCGCTTCAGACACATAGTTACAAGCAAAATGACTGACAAGCAGTGGCAGTACATTTTTCCCAGTATGATCATCCTGTATCCTATAATGATGGCTACGTCTCTTCAAGGACATTTCTGTACACCTTTGGAAAAAACAATACAGATCAAGCTAATTAATGTCTTCAATTTAACAGTCAGTGGTTTGAACCTGGATATTGGTTTTATGAGACACTATATCACTTCAGTAACTTCTGTCTCTCAACAATTAACTTCAGATACAAATAAGGTGTACTGAAAAGTAACACCTGTTTCTTTTTCTGGTAAGGTGTGATTTTACAAAGGATTTACCCTGAACCCAACTGCTTGGTATCTCAGAAAGTTTACATTAATTGTAAGATTACTGAGGATTTGTCTTTTTGGCACCTATGTTTTATTTATGACTAGAGAATAGCTATTTTCACATGGGATAACATTCTATTTGGCACACTAGTAACGTAAGTTTAATAGTCAGTATAGTATTAATGTTCAGAAATGTTTAAATGTATAACAGATGTTCAGTTCTCCAGCTAGCAGTGGTATCTGCCAGAACCTTAGATTGGTATGTCAACACATTTTTCTTCTCTTTCTCTCAGTCAGCTAAACCACAGCCTGTTCACTGCATTAACTAAACAAAACATCCGTACATTCTAACTCAGTATCTTATTCACTTGGTAGTCCCTGCCTTTCATAACACACCACTTCACTGTGAACTGCATAATATCGCATATTGTTATTTTTTTAAGCAAAGCATCTATCTCACAGAGATTGCCTGCTTAGACACACTATCAAATTACAAATTATGACCTTGATTTCCTTCGCTGGATTTAACTTATCACCATAGGCGTCTGCTGTATTGTGATTTTTTTTCTCATTAAATGTCAGAGCAGTCTTTTAGAGTTTTATCTTCTCTGCTATATGAGGACTGACTACTGTAAGAAGCAAAACATTTGAGTTTTATAATAGGGCATGACCTGGTGTTTTAGACTCACTCAGTTACACACACACACACACACACACACACACACACACACAAACACACACACACACACACACACACACACACACACACACACACACACACACACACACACACACACACACACACACACACACACACACGCACAGTCACAGTCTCACACACACACACACACACACACACACACACACACACACACACACACACACACACACACACACACACACACACACACAGTCACAGTCACAGTCTCACACACACACACACACACACACACACACACACACACACACACACACACACACACACACACAAACATACTGTTTCAGTTTCTGAAAAGGTCTTACTTAACATTTTAAAACTAGACATTTTTCCCACACTGACATTTTTCAGGTGTTTTTTTTTTTTTTTAGTCCATTGGTAATAAATGATGCTCTTCCCTTTTAGACACAATTGTATAATTAAGCACTTTATGTAATAGCCATAGCTTAATAACTTCTGATGAAGGACTCCTGCTAGCCCGAAACTTTGAATAATTATAAAACCCATGTTGACCCAATAAAAGATATTATGTCACATCTGTTCCAGTGTCTCTGTGCATATGACCAGTTTATGTATGCATGGTAGGCCTCTGCTGATCAGAGGGAAACACAGGGAGTAGTCAGTGTATTTGGGGCAGTAAAAAGGGAGGGTTTGTTCAGGTGCTCTAGGTACAAAAATCATGACCCATTTACCATCTCCAGTAGTGAGAAACTTCCAACTATGACATCAGCATACCAGCAGAATAACTGAGTGACTGCAGGCAGGGCTAGTAAAACCATGCATATAAACGTCTCTCACTTTTTCGGTTTTAGATATAAAAATATGTCACCTAAGGAAGGAAGGGCACAGGTATTGGTGATGAATGGTCAGAACAGGCTCAGGATCTAGAGGATGTTTGCATGTGCTCTGTATACTGCTAACTGGTGGAGGTAGGTTGGGACGTAGTAGGAGAAAAGAAGCAGCTGAATGAGAACTTCATAAAACTGCAAATGATTGGATCTACAATTCTCTCGAAGTTCAGACTTAATAAATTTCTTATGTTTCCATTTTTAACTTTGCTTTAACATAGACTATTGAATGTTTTTGCAGAATATCTTACACCCTTAAAGTATTACTGAACTATATTCACAAAAATAGTCTTGGGAATGTAGTACTATAATTAAAGTCATTTATTTAAAGAAGTGGGGAATTTAGTGAAGGACAACGTCTTGCCCTCTGTTTTACTTTTATCTGTGACATTATACAGCGATGAAAATGGAAAAAAAAAGTTTGATTCTCAAGAGTATAGGTGAAAATCTATAGCAGAATAAGCTAGTCAAGGGACAGAAACATGAAAAGTGGATCTAAATGTATGGAAGTCATTTTTGTAAGCTTGTTAGCTGTATTTCATTCTGAAAGAGTTTGAAACCAGACGTGCAGCACAGGAAATTTGAAAAGTGCATACGATGGGCTACAAGTTATAAAATGAGGACTGATCCCAAGCATAATAAGCTCAAATCTTACAAAGGTGAACAGATAATGGAAGGGAGTGAGTAAACCAAACTAGCCTGCACTGGTGACATAGAATGATAAGGCCCTGATTCTGACTCAAGTGAGAGATTTAAATAACATCT
Organism: Protopterus annectens; assembly: GCF_019279795.1. Classification (NCBI taxonomy): domain Eukaryota; kingdom Metazoa; phylum Chordata; order Ceratodontiformes; family Protopteridae; genus Protopterus; species Protopterus annectens. Next base: position 1,569,977,625 of record NC_056746.1, on the reverse strand, counting down.
CAGTTGCTTGACAGTACAGTCAGGGAGGGTGGGCATGCTCATTCTGGGTGGAGGAAAGTGGGGTGGATTTTCAACATGGGGTATACTCTTAAGGTTCAATTTCACTGATGTTGACTGGGAAAACTACTATCTGGTGCTGCCTGCAGGTGGGTGGGTTGGGCAGTCCTGATCCCACCCCTTGCAGAAGTAATGTTTGATATAGTGATGATGCTCATTGTAAGCCCCATCCACAAGGTGTTACTTGGTATGGAGAGGGGACAGGGAAAAAAGGGGAAAACTCTCCCTCAGCAGTAGCATGATGCCACCCCAGAATCTTTGATCTCATCGATGGCTCTGAAAATGTCCAGAGTATGTCAGGAAGGTTCAGTAGACCTGGAAACAAGGAAATGCACTGGGAACAGCTGATGGCCAGCTGTGAGAGAGTCAAAAAGTGGATGAGAAAAAGAGAATATGCAAATGGGATGCTTGCATATATGAAATGAAGAATCCCCAGCAGGTTGAATGATGTTACTCCTGGTAACTATCATATTGACAACACATCCCAAGAGATGACACTGTAGTTAGGTACTCTGGGATGCATGAAGAAAGTAATCTGGCCTTTGAGCATCATTTGTTGACGGTAGTGAGGAAATCATTCTATGTTGCACAACTTATAAACAAAGGTATGGCGTCTAGGTCCAAGGAAATACTTTTTCTTCTGTATTTGACATGCATCAGACCTGTCGTTGAATACAATAACTCCTTTGGTATGTACCTAACCAAGCACATCCAATGAGTGGAGTATCCAGAGATGATCCTCATTAAAAGAATACAGGGCATAAATAACATGTCCTTTGCAGACTCAAAGCCCTATCCTGTATTCTGTTTCTGACAGGCTGTTTAGGGGGGAGATCTATGCTTGGCATACAGGGCATTATCAGACCCCAGCAGCAAAAACAACAGCAAAGCAATAACAGCAAATACAATGAAGAACAAAGACCAGGAACCCAATTAATAAAATGTATTCCTCTCTGATGTCTCGGCATACACTGCCTTCTTAGAGTACACAGTTACTTCACATCACACACTTGGTTTATATACACTGCTAAATAGGCAATTAAACAATAAAGTCATCAGGTAATACCATCAAACACTTAAAATTATATAAAGTAATACATGCCAATTAAGATCAACATTCATACCCTTTGGAAACAAAGTATCAAACTATACACTGCTTCTTTATAAAGAAGTTTATTCTTGCTGATACCCCCCCCCCCCCCAAAAAAAAAAACACACTACTTTTTTTAAAATTGTGGCTTGTAAACCATGAACAGAACTACCATGTGCTTCCAAAAAATGTTGTGCCACTGAACTCTGTTCCTTTTTATTTAATATATCACAAACATGTTCTAATAGCCTTATTTTAAAAGCCCTTTTGGACTCACCCACATAAAACTTATTACAGGGACATCTGAGGGTGTTTTGATTTTTTAAGTAAGTTAAGGACAGTGCAATGGACTAATAAGATGTACTGGGTGACTCTAGATGTGAAAAGTTTATATAATAACATTAAACATTGCCATAGCCTTGAGGCAATCAGATTCTTCATGGGTGAGTCACCCACCACAGAATGTATTGTAGATTTAGTACATTTTTGTTTGAAGAATAATTATTTTGAGTTTGATAGCCAAGTTTATCATCAGAAATGTGGAACAGCTATGGGGCGGCTTTTGCCCTCCTCATATGCTAATTTAACTATGGGCTTGTTTGAATTTGAATATGTTTATAGGAAAAGATTTTTTGTCAATATGTATTATTTTAGATTTATTGATGATTTAATTTTTTTATGTGAAGGAGGGGAACAGGAAGTGCAGAATTTTTTGGTTGAATTACAAGTAAACAGATTTAATTTTACATTTTATGGCATCCAAATAGGGAAGAAAGTGTCCTTTTTGGATGCAGATTTGTTACTTAAGGAAGATGGAATACTAACTACAAAAGTACATAGGAAATTTCAGGGGGATATATATTATTTGAAAGCAACAAGTTGGCATCCTGAGTATGTGATTGATGCTTTACCTTATGGTGAATGCATACGTCTTTACAGACTATGCAGTGCTGAACAAGATTTTTTAAGGGAGATAGGTTATACTTTTGAGATGTTCAGAAAGTGTGGTTATGGTGAAGATATAATTGCTAAGGCATGGTCTAGATTTAATAAAGAGTATATAGGAAACAATAGAAAATGAAAGGGAGTTTCCAAATTAAATAACAATACTGAATCTGGTTGTGAAATGTATTTTGTAACCACATATAGTGGATTTAGCAATAGGTTTTATGAGATAGTACAAACACAGTGGCACCTGTTATCAAATGTAAAGGTTAGAAATTCATGGATGCCTAATAAACTTGTTGCTTCATACAGAGTGGGTAGGAATATTAAGAGCTTTTTGGTAAAATATAGGTTCTGCTGACCCAAGGAGGTCTTATATGAGTCATTAAGAACAAAAGGGACAGTAGGATGTGGCAAATGCAAGGCATGCAAATTTATTGTGCCTTATTTTGGACTCTTAAATGGTCGAAGATTTGAAGTTTGTGGGAATTATAGGTGTGACACTGAGGGCATTATTTATGCCCTCAGATGTCCCTGTAATAAGTTTTATGTGGGTGAGTCCAAAAGGGCTTTTAAAATAAGGCTATTAGAACATGTTCATGATATATTAAATAAAAAGTAACAGAGTTCAGTGGCACAACATTTTTGGAAGCACATGGTAGTTCTGTTCATGGTTTACAAGCCACAATTTTAGAAAAAATAGAGTGTGTTTTTTTTTGGGGGGGGGGGGTCAGCAAGAATAAACTTCTTTATAAAGAAGCAGTGTATATATTAAAGTTTGATACTTTGTTTCCAAAGGGTATGAATGTTGATCTTAATTGGCATGTATTACTTTAAATATTTTTTAAGTGTTTGATGGCATTACCTGATGACTTTATTGTTTAATTGCTTATTTAGCAGTGTATATAAACCAAGTGTGTGATGTGAAGCAACTGTGTACTAAAAGAAGGCAGTGTGCCGAGATGTCAAAGAGGAATAAATGTTATTCATTGGGTTCCTGGTCTTTGTGGACTTTTAAACCAGAAAGTTGAAAGAGATGAAAAAACTGCCGAAACGACCAATAAACTACAATTCTGGTCCAGAAACCACTCCTCTTGTGGTAAATAGGCTACTCAGTGTTTACCACTCCCACTGATAAGCTAGAAGGCTTCCCTCCAATGCAGAAAGGTTTAGGGGGCTCATAAGCTTACAGATGAGTGGTAGATAGGCTACTCTGTGCTTACCACTTCCCCTGATAAGCTAGAAGGCTTCCTTCCAACACAAAAAGGCTTGGGGGGCTCAGAAGCTTACAAACAGTCCTGGATACAGCAAATCTGTATCTGGACTAGACTATTTACAGGAAAGGCAGGAAACAAGCTTAGAATTTTTTTTTTTAGTAAAGTGGAAAGGGAGAAAGCAGGAACAGGAGATAATTCAAGGTTAAGAACCTAAGTGGGTTGGCCTTTTCAAATGTTCTCTCTGTATTAGGTAGAATGAGCTAATGACACTAGACTGGGAGGAGTGTTCCAGATCAAATTTACAGTATGGACAGGCAACTGCAAAGCCACCAATTATAAAAACAAGACACCAATAGGGAATGTGGGTGGGAAACTATTACAGCTACTAGCTGTAGCCACTAAATTACTAAATGAAAGTTTTAAGCAGATAAAGGAGCAAGGAGACTCTAGAGAATGCTTTTAACTGCAAACAAATAAGTTATATGATACCTGACTAGAACACAGAAACCTCACAAAAGAAGTACAGAAAAGCACAGATAGAGCACTCACAAACAGAAAATACAACTCTCGGTATAAAAAAGCAGTTTACAGTTAAGTAATTCAGTAAAAATACAATTAGAGTAATGAAACAGTATCTAGCAATAAAAAATACAATTAAAACAGTATAGAACAGTACATCAATGCCACGAAACAGTAAAAAAAGCTTTATAACAGTGCAAAATGTAGCAAATTAGCTGTATAGCACAATTATAATGTTAAAGAAGTGCAAGTCAATGAAATAAATGTAAGAAATAACTTGTTCTGCTCTTGGAATCTTAAGGAAATTCTGCTTTGTCCTAGTGATGAATCATCATTCCACAGCTTGGTAAATACAAGCCTTAGTGCAATAATTCTGGAAAAAGACTGTCAAAATGGGGGGGATAAAGAACAGGGACATAATGTACATACTGCAGTTATAAATGTAGAATGTTCCTACAGTAACAGGGTTCGTGTCAGCATACTTGTCCAGAAGGATGTGAGTTCTGTAACTGAAATGCATGTCATCATTTACAGACAGAAATCCTCACATCATCACAGTGATTTACCACAGAAATGAAAATAATGATTCTGTGGAATAGAAAATACATATGAGCAATAATCCTGGACAGTCTGAAACAATCTGGCCAGTTGAGAGGTATGCTCAGGACCCCTTAGTGCAACCAAACTTGATTAAGCCTGACCGGGGGGTGTAAAGCTATGAAACTAAGAACATATCTCAAATACTGGAGTAGATAAGATGACACAGTTGATGCAGTAACACTCTCCTGTCTGTTGTACGATATATTGAATGGAATAGCCCAAGTCCAAAACCAAATTACTCCCCACTACTCACTGACATAAATCTTCACATCATCCCACTGGTGTGTCAGACATACACAACACATATGGGGGCCAGGTAACAGTACATCTGATAAATATAGGGACATAACATCACAATAGGGAGACTACACTGAGCGTCTAGGTATGTCACCAAGTACTGTCTAAACTACAGGCAGACTGACACAAGACAAACCAGTTTTGCTATGGGGGAATACACATGTAATTGCAAATATATCAGGCAGTACAGGGATGTAATAGCACTGACCAACAGACACCAGTGTGAAAGTGCATACCCAGAACCAGTCTCACCACATTCAAAGTGACATACTGGTAAGCCACAGGAACAGTAGAGTATATGAACTGTTGTGAACAAAATCATCAGCATGTTTGCCACTCACACACTACCCCTATATATACTGGCCCAATTCACAGTGTAGTCTGACACCTGACTGTGTATGGGACATGTCTCAGTCTGCTCCTACAAACATATACAGCTGATAGAGCACCAGAAGCTGGAGCAGCATGCAAAGTCAGATAGAAAAGGACCCTCAACACTTACATCTACACCCCCTACACAGGCCAAATAACACATTCACAATACACTGCTACACAATCCTGACTGTCTGTCAACAATTGCCAGACAAACACAGTCCTCTCAACTGTATAGAGTTCCACAGAGTGTCCAGGCTTCATCCTCATATATAAGTCCTTCTACATATAAAATATCTGGCAGTCTGATACATTACTGGGATGATATCTGGAATGAAGTCACAATATAATGATATACAACACCTTTACACCTCTTACAGCATGACATCTGTACAAAGCCTGACATATTGCTGTCTTAAATTGAGAAAGTTCCTGGTGTAACAGGGTTGTTGTAACATATGTGTTCTGAGGGATATGAAGTCAGAAACATACATGGATGTTACAATTTACTGACTGCAATCCTCAGAGTATGCTACTGAATTTCCAAGGCCAAAAAATGCGTGAGTAACACACCAAATATAAGAGTCCAAACTCTGGCCAATCTGTGGATAGCCCTGCATTTGGAAGTTATGTCAACCACACAACCCTATCAGACTTAAATTCATGCAGAGCAGCCATATCAACACAAACACTGTTAACTAGCATTAGTTCAACTGTATAACAGCAATACTTACATTCTGTCCCTATGTCTGGAACATTCTCCCCCAGTTTTTTGGGCTGTCTCCACAGTGTTTGTTGTAAGAGGTATTCCCAACTACACTCTGTGATGCTGTTTGTCACACACCTCCATGAAGTACTCCCCCCAGGCAAGGAAAAAGAGCAATGCCCACATGAAGTACTAAGTTATAGGAGTGTGTTTCCATGCTATTGGGTATAGGAATGACATCACAGCTGTTCCACATGCAATTAGCAAGTGGGGGACTCCAATTGGTGCACAGGCCATCAGCTGCTCATGAGCATTACTTAATAAAGGCAAGATGCTGCCTATACAAACCAAATGTATATCCTATATCTGTCTCAGAGAGAGAGAGAGAGAGACACACACACACACACACACACACACACACACACACACACACACACACACACACACACAAGCACACACACGCCCACACGCGCGCACTCGCTCACACCTGCACACACACACACACACACACACACACACACACACACACACACACACACACACACACACACTCACACACACAGAAACAAACAAACAGATGGACAGACACACACACTGAGACTGATGGAGTATACCAACTGAACTGAAAACAAATAAACACAGCTATGTCAAACAATCAAGCCTGTAATAGAATGTAGTATGGGGGCATGTAAACGTGGAAAATAGGAAGTTCAAACAATATTATGTCTTAACAACACATGCTGTACCGATGTACTGCTGAGCAGAACCTATGGCCATAGAAACTGTGTCTGTTTGCAGTGACATAGAGCATAGCTCAGGGCCCTGAGTCACCCCAGGATGGCTTGCATAGGACCACTACTGGAGTGTGTGCTGCACAATAGTGACTGTGACACTGCTAGGCCACACCCAGTGCAAATCATATGATCAGTAATTCTGCTACGTCCAGCTCTGACTTGTACCTCTATTTTCAATGCCAATGTCTCCAACCCATATAACATAGCTGGTCTCACCACCCTCTTGTAGACCTTCCCTATCACTCTTAATGGTACTTGTCTGTCACAAACCACACATGACACTCTTCTCCACCACCCACATCCTGCCCGTACTCACGTCATCACCTCTCCCGCACACTCGCCCTTACGCTGAACTGTTGTTTCCAAGTATTTACACCTATCCACCTTTGCAAACTGTACTCCCTGCATCCTCACCATTCCTCCATTCTCTCTCCCATTCACACACATATATTCTGTCTTAGTCCAGCTTACCATCATTCCTCCCTTTCTGGACCATAACTCCACCTCTCCAGGGTCTCAACCTTTTGCCTACTCTCATGACAGACCACAATGTCATCTGCAAACAGCACAGTCCAGGGCAAATAAGAAAGGGCTCATAGCTAATCCCTGATGCACTCCCACCTCCACCTTAAACACACCTGTCACTCCCAATGCAGAACTCACTGTTGTCACACTAGCCTTGTACATATCCTGTAGAATTCTTACGGATTCCTCCGCCACTCCTGACCACCTTATACAATACCACAACTCCTCTCTAGGCATCCTATCATACGTTGTCTGTAAGTCCACAAAGATACAACTCAGCTACATCTGACCTTCTCTATATGTCCCCATTAACACTCTCAGAGCAAACACTGCATCTGTACTGCTCTATCCTGACATGAAACCATGCTGCTGATCAATAATCCTCACCTCCCTTCTTAGCCTAGCTTCCACCACCCTTTACCATTATCTCATGCTGTGGCTGATCATTGTTGTCCCTCTGTAGTTACCACAGCTCTGCGCACCACCCTAATTCTCATAATCATTTCCCAAACACATTTCATCCACTCCTCAAGCAACCTCTCACTTTCCTGGATTACAGTAAACAATATGGTTAAAAAAACATTGCCATTTGTCCTAAACACATCCATTCTTCCACAGGTATGTCATCTGAACCAATAGCCTTTCCATTCTTAAACCTCTTCATAGCTATCCTTACTTCCCCCTTGATAATCTGTTGCACATCCTGATTCACCATACCCACATCATCCAACCTTCTCTCTCTCATTCTCTTCATTCAGCAGCCCCTCAAAGTACTGTTTCTACCTGCTTGACACACTCTCCTCACTAGTGAGAGCAGTTCCTCATTATCCTTTCTCAGCCTTATCTGCTGCACATCCTTCCTAGCTACATGCCTCTGTCAAGCCAATTGGTACAGGTCCTATTTTCTATACTTGGTATCCAACCATACATACAACCCTTCAGATGCCCCATCCTCAGCCTTTGCCACCACTCTCTTTGCCATGCACCCCATCTCCCTATACACCTGTCTACTTTCTGCATCTGTTTGACAATCCCACTTCTCCTTGGCTAACATCTTTCTCTGTATACTCCCGTGTACTTCCTCATACCACCACCAGGTCTCCTTGTCCTCCTTCCTCTGTGCAGATGTCACACCAAGCCCCGCTCTAATCATCTTCCTTCCTAGCTCAGATGTAGTTACCCAGATATTTGCTAACTCTTCACTGCTACCCATTGCCTGATTACAGCCAAGTGTTCCTCCAGGCATCTTCTGCAGTTAACTCCTACTGCTCTTCTATGTGTCAAATATTGATTGTTCATATTTGCATTAATAATTCCAAAAGCCATGTTACTTACAAGGTGCCAGGATATATTGTGTTGAAGCATATGTGATGGCAAACACAACCGTATTGATATTTGACCTCTCTCAATGAGTATTTTCTAGAACTGTAAGGTGATAACTTCATTTTGTAAAGGCTTAAGCCACACCCACTGGGAGTTAAAGGCACATACTCAAAAGAGCTGTACTGGAGGGAATGAGTTAACTCTACTCTGAACTCAACCTCACAATCACCCTTTCTCAGTATCCACCATTTGATCCACGGTGCCAACCTTACACTCCTCTCCCTCTACGTGATCACCAATGTTGTCCCACAGACCAACCTTCCATGCTGCCTAACTACAGTTTCCCCTATCACCACTTTACAGTTACCAGTCCCCTTCAAACAGGCCCAACTGCATAGGAGATAATCCACCTGTGTGCATCTTCCTCCACTCTTGTATGTCACCCTGTGCCCCTCGGTCTTGTAATACTATGTATTCACCACACCCATGTCCAACCTCTGTTGCAAACTCCACCACCCTCTCACCTTCTGCATTCTTTTGCTTAACACCATACCTACATATCACTTCTGCATCCCCTCTGTCCCCTTCACCAACACGCCCATTGAAATTTGCTCCAGTCATCACTCACTCACCCTTGGGCACATGCATCACCACTTCATCCAACCACACCAAAGTACATCTGTCTCATCCATCACACACGCTAATAGCGAAGCATATGCACTAACAACTGTCAACATTACACCATCAATTCCCTGCCTCCTGAACATCACTCTACCCAACACTCTTATCACCTCCACAAACACTCTTGGCATAATGTTCCTTCAGGTTAACCCCTACACCATTCCCCCTCCCATACACACCATGTCAGAACTATTTGTACCTGACTCTGATACACACAGCTGTACACCTCTTCTATCTGGTCCCTGGCACACACAATATATCCACCTTTCCTCTGTCCAGCATATCAGCTAGCTCTGTCCCCATACCAGTCATACTCACAACATTAACAGTTCCTACCCTCACTACCACATGCCTTACTTTTCACCTCTCTGCCTGCCATATGAGCATCAGACATCCTCCATGGTATGTCTGTGAATGCAAAGGCTACTGCACTATCAAATGACATATGTGTGTTACAGAACTATGAAGAAAGTGTCACTAATTGTGGCCCATAGCCCACCATGTATGTGCACTGTCCTACAGATGTCCTACCCTAACAGGTTGACATGACTGACTGAGCAGCAAGGCTGTCATTACAGTGTGCCATACTGACATAGAACAGAAATTTATAGCAGGTATTATCTGTGCATATGTATGTATGGGTAGGTGTACCTCGCTGTCTCATAACAACTGACATGGGATGCAAAGTGTCAGGTGAATAAGCTGTACATATTGTACACAGATGTAACCTTAGTTTCTGTGCATCCAACAGAGTTACACTTCTACAGCTACTGGTGATGTCATTGCCCTGACACAGACATGGGTAGTATAATAAGCATGAGCATCATGTTGAAATTGTAGAGGTGGTCAGCTGTGTTGTGACCCTGTGTCCATGCCTACTACAAACAGATATATGACCGCCCACATAGCTGTATGGCCTCAGCAATGCCTTACTTGTAAAACCTATCTCCACCAAAGTAGAAAAAATCCCTTTGCTGGACAGAAGCAATGCACAAAGCATATAATGTGATGCTATAGTGGTTGCACAGGGCAAAGTAGGAGCAGGCAACAACTGGGTGGCATGTCAACCTTTGTTTGAACAAGCATAATAGGTCACAGGTGGATTACTGTAACGCTAACTATGAGTACAAGTTGGACACATCCACTAAGGGCAGTCACAAGACCATCTTCACATATGTCTTCAGTCTCAGAGGCACCAACCCAACCAACCCTGCAATGGTGGTCAGTCACAGCACATACATGCACACACACACACACCATAGCTACAGCCAACCTGCTGCAGACAGGTTTAGGGCAAACATCACCACCCTGGATCACCATCAGCATAGGTGGATATGCACAGCACATGCACCCCTCCCCTCATCATGGATCAGGTCCAAACCGCCTAATCAAAGTTGACAAAAGCAAGTCCTCTTTGGGCCTGATAACATTCCTATCTGCATCCTACATGAAACCAGACATATGCTTCCAGCTCTATTACACACTGTATGCAAGCAAAGCCTGAGCACCATTGACATTCCATCTGCAAGGAACACAGCCACTGCCATCCCTCTACACAAATATGAATGATGAATGGTGGCTTATGCAATGCACCGGCCCTCATTGGGAGAAACATGACACATCAGTACCAGGAGAACAATGCATGTTCATATAGTGCTGCCAGTTACAAGGCTATGATGTGTTTGTAAGTGGTGGCTAATGATAGTCCATCATGCATGTGCTGGCTCTGTTAAGAGCTCTGGACAATGGCTGAGGTCCTGTGATGTGTTTCCGTGTGTATGTCCTCCAGGTGCCATGCAGTGGCAAATGCCTTACACTGATGTGGAGACAGCAGCCATCACAGAACCTATAATCTTAAACTATGCCATCCTTTCTGGCTGTAGCCGGAAAAATTTGCAGGAGTGGACTGCCCTGTCGGATGAGATCATCCACAGATTGAACGTGTTGGGCCACCATGGATGCACATATGATCAGGTCAGGCATAGAGCAACTGACCTCATACATCATGCCCAGCAAAGGGCTGCTGCTGTAGTGAGGAACTGTACTGCTATCAGTGGGGAGTCAGCCGCACAGCCCCTATGTACAGTGACAGAGGAGTTCTTTGCCAACCTTGGGGTAGCCCCCGCACAAACTCAAACATGGGGAAACAGCAGTTGTGTAGGTGGTGGCACCCAGGCAACAGGTGAGGAGCATCCAGGCAAGGCAAAAGTGCACATCAATGCAATGAGGTAGCATTTAAAATGTCTTCTACAGACTCTCTAGATGCATATGTCAGTGCAGAATGGATTAGTGGGTGGGGTGTAGTAATGCACACAAGTGCACATCCATGGTGAAGGACAGCAACTTGTGTAATATCATAGTGTGTAGTGTACCTGTGAAGAAACATAGTGTTCATCTTGTAACAATGTCTAATGTGAATCTGCTGACAATACCTCTCCCTCATAACTACATAGGTCCCTCTGGTCTGCACATTGGACAGCAGCCTGAACCCAGTAAGTATGGGGTTTCCTGTTGTGGCTCACCCGTACCTCAGGCATGCTAAAGTTAATGCATGTGACCATGCACACAACCATTACACTCTGCCAGTTGTCAATATCTGCATGTTCACCTGTGGTGATGTTTACTGCATTGCATCATGGTGGTCATGACAGGGGCCTATTTGTAGGAGATGTCACATATCTGTAGCATACCTCACAACCTGTCATTGCAGAACACCTGGACAAAGACTGACAAAATGGGGGGGGGGGCAAAGGCCCCAAACTAGAGTCATATTGTGGAAATTAGTGGTATACAGTGCAAATAAATGGTGCACACACCTGTTAGAATGCCAGGTATGTGTGATATGCAAAAATGAGAGCACGATAGACAAGTTCAGAATACTGCCAACCTTTCTTGTGACTTATAGCCTGTACAATTTAATTGTAAAGCAAACAAATCTGTTAGGGGAATAATAATGACACGAATACTCTCCAAATGACCAGGTTATTGCAATTTAAATCTTTGTATATATGTATATAGTTACTTTTTTTGTACATTACCTTATACTGCTTGTGTTGTGCTCACTATGAGTATTGTTTTTTTTTATTAACAACAGCTGTCTTAAGCTTGGACTGTTTAAACATTGCATATTTTATATTGTATGTGTGTTGGAGCTTTTCTCCCCGGGCCTCTACTGAAAATGGACATGCATCTAGTTAGACTAGCCCGGTCAACAAATGTAAAATAAAAAAAAAATAAATAAAACATAACAATAGTAGAACAAACTAGATGCATATGTGTACACAGACTGAAGCTAGTACTGTGTTGAGGCAGCTTGCGATGTGGTTACACAACAGCCATCAGTTACAGAGACTCTTTGATTAACAGAAACTAATGGTCAGCTGTCCTATCAGGATTATCCTAACATATACCCAGTTGCCTGCTGCAGCAACAGCCATGGCTCACATAGAGCTGACAAAGCTGCTAAGGGACCATATGTTTGAGATGCATCAGCCTGGAGAAGGGTACCAAAACATTTCCACAGCATTGCACATACCATGGAACACAGTGCAGGCAGTTATCAAAAGGTGGTGAAAATATGAGGCTACAGTGACATTGTGAAGGAGTGGACATCCCACCAAAGTCTATGAGAATACAAGACCAAAACTGGCCAGGGAGGCTTCCAGGAGCCATATAGCAACACTGAAGGAGTAGCAACAACCTTCTATGGTCTTCATATGTCCTGCCTATAGGGTAGGGTGGAAGATGGCAGAAGTTCCTCACACCAAACAATATCCAGACCTGGTGAAAGTCTGAAAACAATACATCAGGTCTCCAAAATGCAAGTGGGAAAATGTGTTATGGTAATATGGGACCACGGCTATACTCATTGGCCACAATTCTGACACGTGTGTTTGGCACAATACCACTACTACACATCAGCATGGGGATGGCAGTGTTCTGCTTTGGGACTGCTGTTTACAAGCTGGAACTGGGGTTGTAGCCAAGTTAGAGAGGATTATGAACAGTTCCAAACACTGGTCTCTTGTAGCTCCAAAATGTTATGGTGTCTGCCTCATAGCTGTGGATAGTGAGGAATTCCACCTTTCCACACAAAACCAGAACGCATGCAACATTCTGCACTTTCTGATTCAGAGCCCACACCTATGTCCAATAGGGTATATGTAGGGCAACCTGAAGAGGGCAGTGCACGAGGGATGCCCTTACAATTTGACATAGTTGGAGGTGTTTTGCAAGGGAGAGTGTGCAAACATTGGCAAGTCAAGATGTGCCATGCTGATAGACACCTTCCCAATAGGACTGCATGCTTTGATTAAATCAAAAGTATTACTTTAAGGGTGTGCACACTCATGCAACCAGCCTTTTGTACCTATTTCAGTTACCAGATGTTACCTGTAACTGATATGTATGTTCTTCATTTGGAATGCACAGGTCATATGTCATATGAAATTATGGCAATGTTATGACCTGATTTCTGAGGTGTCATGTGATATATCATGAAAACTTGGCATGTTAACAGGTGTGTGTACACTTACTATATCCACTGTAAGCTTGGGGAGTTGTTTAAGTAACCGGCTTTATTTTAAAATACATGTACTGCAGGTTATGCAGTCTGCTCCTCCAATTAGGATATTACTTAGTGGCACCAATCCACAGGCCAACCAAGTAATGTATCAGACAAACAAAAGAGTTATGAGGAACAGACCAAACATATGAGACACACATGTAGACATTCAGCAAAACCCTGTACAGTTGGGGTGTATGTTCTGTAGGAGCTGCCACAGTGCTATACAGGTGAACAGCAATAATTTACATGGGTGCAGTGCATGCTAAGTGATGGGCCATCACCTGCTGACACCACTCACATATCCCAGAGGTGTATATTAGTAGTAATGGTAATTGGAAAGGGCTGCACTGCATGATGCTGAGGGTCCATCCAGAGTGTGTGTGTTATTGTCTGACTGTGTGTCGTGAATGCCCCCAGTTGACTAATGTGAGGTCTGTGTAATGGCTTTGAGGCACCTCACGTGTGTGTGTGTGTGTGTGTGTGTGTGTGTGTGTGTGTGTGTGTGTGTGTGTGTGTGTGTGTGTGTGTATACCAGCGAACCTTATAGTGCTAGTAGTGATTTACATATGTTGTTTTTCCCTCACAGGTGGACATGGCGGCTGTGGTCCCTCCCGCTCTGATACTGACGTCAGTATCTTTGCAGAATCTGACCATGATGATACTCATATTGAGACACAGGTGGGGTTGTCAGGGAATGATACTGTGCCATCGGTTGGCATACCACTATTGTCAACCCCATCTCAGCACACAGTCACAATGCCCATACACACCCCATCACCAGTGGCCACAGATAATAGACAGTTGATGGGTGGTGGCATAGAACAGGCTACTGTGGTGGCTATGACAAGTGAGGATGCAGGCACTAGCCATAGCTAGAGTGCTGATGAGGTCCCACACAGGCAGGTGGACAGGGGTGCTCATAGGAGGATTGCAGCCTGTCATGCCCCTGCTGCAAGTGCCATGGCAGCAGTCAGCAGACGCATGTTTCAGGCTGTCATAGGGGCACAGGCATGTAATGAACATAATACCAGACATATACGTAGGGTCGTGGATGAACATGTCCCTGGTGTCTGTGGCAATATGAACTCATTGCAGCCATCTGTGAGCATACTAGGATCATGGATAGATGGTAGAGGAAGACTTTGGCACTCCTCTACAGTGGAATATCTGTGCCTGAGCATTTGGCAGACACTGGCCAGCAGCCATGTGGCTGTAGGGCAGCACCATGATCAGCTGAGGGTCTACAAACACATGCACCATCACATTCCCATGCTGGCAGTACCACCAACACTACTGAAGGAAGTGTGCTGTCCATGCCATGATGCAGCAGGCCATGGGCACATGAACCTGGCCGGTCCCAACAGGGATGCAGATGCAGCAGGCAACAGTCACCAGTGGGGAGTAGTACTGCATCTGGACTCAGCTTTAGTGGTGCTGGTGATACACTCGGTAGGCCCAGTTCCCATGTCCATGGCCAGAGAAGGTGAACTGTACACCCTACCATGTAAGGCCCACAGCTGTCCAAAATATCCATGTGTAGGGTGCCCACATGGTGTGACTGTGTGCATACAAACACATACACACACATCACCATCAGAAACATCACCTCCACCCACACACACACACACACACACACACACACACACACACACACACACACACACACACACACACACACACACACACACACACACACACACACACACACACACACACACACACACACACACACACACACACACACACACACACACACACACACACACACACACACACACATGCTGTCAACTGTGTGGCCCAGCCTAGGCTTCTGGCAAACCCACACAATACCCTGTGCATATGAGGATACCTGTGCCACATCCATGCCATCCATACCATTGATTCGGGGACGTGCTTATATGGGTCAGATGCACAGGGTGACTTTTGTAGAGTGAAGCTATTTAATGCTGTGTAAGGTACTGTCATCCCGCATTTGTAATGGGCACACATCAGAGTGTGTGTGTGTGTGTACCTTTTCAGCCATGATGCATTATTGGTGTTAGTAAACAAATGTGTTCTCACATGCTGTATTCTGTTTGCATTCCAGGTGTCTGCGTGTCAGTAGGATGTGGCCGTGCAGGCATCACCAACAAGAGGTATGGCAGTGTAGTAACACATCAACCATTTCATTGTTGAGGTACAGCTGTATCTGCACACATTTCTTAGGGCTGTGTAACAGTTCTTGCATGTGCCTCACAGCTTATAGGGCTGAGGCATTGTATCTCAGTCTATGGTGGTTGACATCAGTTCTAGTATAGTGGACAATGGCAAGTGTGGTGTGTGGAACACATCTCAGATTGCTAATGCCCTCAACCCCAGAGGATATTGTTTCGACCAAATACACAGAGAATACTGTTCACACACACACACACACACACACACACACACACACACACACACACACACACACACACACACACACACACACACACACACACAGGATCACAGTTGCCAGTGTTGTGTTTGGAACCCCTACCGATCAAGTTGTGGTACCACACTATTATATGGTTATTGCAGGTAGCATAGGACTACTAGTATGATGAGTGTTACAGGGTACCTGTAAGGTGAATAACATCACGTGGCCTTGTGGGGTATGGCAATGGTGGCTGTACTGGGTGTGCGAGTGCTCATAATAGTGTTGCATACAAGTCTACACACTCACAACCACTGCTATACACACCAATGCACACACACATACACACACACACACACACACACACACACACACACACACACACACACACACACACACACACACACACACACACACACACACACACACACACACACACACACACACATTTGCCAGTACTGACAGCAGACCAACCTATCTTGTTATTCATACCATACTATTCCATACTGTTGCACAGGGCTTATAGGACTGAAGAGTGTCTACAGATACCACTATGGTTGATGTGAACAGCGGACCTCATACAGTAGACTTAGGAATGTGTACTGTGTGTATCATGGCATAAAATATGAATCCATGCCCATCCAATGGATGTCATTCAGACACAAAAACACACACACAGAAGATACTCTTATCTCATAGACATTTGCAAGGACTGGGAGTAGAACCCTTACCTATCTATTTATTGTTACTACATTGTTACATTTATTGCATGTGCCACAGAGGTTATGGGGTGCCACTTGTCCAAAAGAACTTCTAAGGTGAGAGACGTCACCAGGCCTTGCAAATTATGACAATGGGTGATGTACTGGGTGAGAGAGGCCACAAAATACTGTAACCTACATATATACACACTTACAATAATACACACACACACACACACACACACACACACACACACACACACACACACACACACACACACACACACAGACACACACATTTTCCAGGACTCATATTACAACCCCTAGCTATGTAGTTATTGGTATTATAGTGTCATGCATTTACCGCATACACCACAGAACTTATAGTTTGTGGAGTGTCCCAAGGTCCCTATAGAGTGAATAACATCTACAGCACTTGTATGTATGGCAATGGTAGTTGTACTGGGTGAGAAGGGGCACCCACCAACTACTTTCACCCAAATGTTTACGTACTCTCAAATACTTTCAAACACACTAATGCACACACACATTTGGCAGTACTGAGATCCATGGGGTTAAAGAGTCATAGGTGTGTATGAGGCAAATGGCCATGGAGGCTTTATAAGGTTTGCCCATGGGAATACACTGGTATCATGCCACCTGAAGATACTCCTCAGTGTGTCTACTCAGTATAGTCACTGGAGTGATCCCCTAGGTGGGTATTCTATTCCCCATCCTCTCCTCCTGATTTCTCTTGAAGAGGGCCAATGATGTGCTTGGCTTGACATGTATGTGTCATCTATCTCATGGCGTGGACAGTCTCTGGGTTGTGAACCTGTCCCTCCAGCATGTCCTGTTGATTGTGAGGATGGGGTTGAGGTATCTGAGGCATGTTGTGTGAACAGATTGGTTTCCTCAGATGTAGCATTCCTGACATGGTTGGGTCAAAAATGGCTGTATATGTCAGGCAGAGATCGCACTTAAGTAGCCAGTATGAGACAGAGATTCATTGCAGTTGTTGGAGTCTGTCCATATGGGGCAAGTGTGTAGTACCTAAGATCCTCTTTGTGAGGTACATTTGCAGCCTCTCCTGTTGTTGCTGGTGTCCAGTGGGGTACATGGCAAATGGACCATAGTACACATTGACTGGCCTACTGAGGGGTGTGTACAGAGAAGCACTGTCCTTTTACTTCCCGGATTCAACACCCTGAGTCAGGAGAAGTGACCCATGGAAGGACTTTTGGAAGACAGTGGCACTGTGGTGGTCACCATACAGCTCACTGTCAACATGTATTCTCAGTTCCATTATAACAAACATTAGTGTTCAGTGGACTACCATCAATGTATTACTTTATGGGAACCATATCGTACCCAAAGGGTTGGCAGCACATCTGGCATTGAGCTTATGTCCAGGGTTCTGACAACAGTCATAGGTCTCAGAGAGGGCTTTGTGAAGGATGTCAGTCTCACATGGAGGGTAATAATAGCACCCACCTTGTAGTCATCTGCAAACATTGTCTGCCAGGGTGTCTTTGTATTGGGCTGGTCCTCAGAGGTATGGATGCCAAACCTGAGGGAACCCAGGTCCACAACCTGTGGGACTCCACTCATGACTGTTCAGCAGTCTGACATGGAGTCCGCTGCTTTTACATTGTGGGTTCTATCTGTGAGCCAGTTTGCAGGCCACCTACTGATGTAGGTGTGGCTGCCTACCTGACTGTGTTTGTCTATGATTTCTGAGTGGTAGTGATATCCAAGTATTATATGGCCAGCCTATCTTGTTATCTATTCCACACAGTCACATATTTATTGCACATGGCACAATGCTTATAGGGCTGCAGAGTGTCTGCAAGTCCCTCTACAGTGGATGACAAGTGTGGGCCTTGTAATGTGGACACTGAGACATGTACTGGGTGGGCAGCAGAAAAAAGTAGCAAAGCCCACTCCCCAATGGATATTGTTCTCACACAAACACAGCACCCCCCACATGCAGGATATGGTTCAAACACACACACTTGCCCAGACTGAGATTAGATCCCCTACCTATCCATGTATTGCTACTACAGTGTTACGTATTTATTGCACATGCCACAAAGCTTACAGGGTGAAGGCTGTCCAAAGGCACTTCTAAGGTGAGGAACATCATCAGCCTTCATAAAGTATGACAATGGGTGATGTACTGAGTGAGATAGCCCACAAAATACTTTAAACTACAAAAGTTTGCCAGAACTGTGATTAGAACTCCTACCTAACTAGTTATTTGTACTATATTGTTACATAGTTATTGCATACACCACAGAGCTTATGGGGCTGAGATCTGATGAAAGAGACTTCTAAGGTGACTGATATCTGCAGGACTGCTAAAGTAAAGTATGGAAAATGGAAGTGTACTGGGTTTGAATGGACCCAGAAGTTTAACATGCAAACACACACACTTCAACATTTGCCAAGACTGAAAATAGAACTCCTCTCTAACTAGTTATTTGTACTACACTGTTACACGGTTATCACAAGTGCCACAGAGCTTATGGGGTTGAGACTTGATGAAAAGAACTTCTAAGGTGACTGATATCTGTAGGACTGCTAAAGTAGGGAAAGGAGAAGTGTATTGGGATTGAATGGACCCAAAAGCTTTAACTCGTACACACGCACACACTTTAACATTTATCAGGATTGAGATTAGAACTCCTACCTAGCTAGTTATTTGTACTACATTATTATGCAGTTATCGCACAAGCCACAGGGCTTATGGGGCTGAAGTCTGACGAAAGGAACTTCTAAGGTGACTGATATCTAGAGGACTGCTAAAGTAGGGAAAGGGGAAGTGTACTGGGATTGAATGGACCCACAAGCTTTAACTTGTAAACACACACACACACACACACACACACACACACACACACACACACACACACACACACACACACACACACACACACACACACACACACACACACACACACACACACACACACACACACACACACACACACACACACACACACACACACACACACACACACACACACACACACACACACACACACACACACACACACTTTACCATTTTCCAGGACTGAGATTAGAACTCCTACCTATCATACGCGCCACAGAGGTTATGGGGCTGAAGCCTGACAAAAGGGACGTCTAAGGTGACTGACATCTGCAGGACTGCTAAAGTAGGGAAAGTGGAAGTGTACTGGGAATGAATGGACCCAAAAACTTTAACTTGTAAACACACATAAATGTTTACATTTGCCAGGACTGAGATTAGAACTCCTCCCTAACAAGTTATTTGTACTATAGTGTTATGCAGTTATCACACATGCCACAGAGCTTATGGGGCTGAAGTCTGATGAAAGGGACTTCTAAGGTGACTGATATCCGCAGGCCTGCTAAAGTAGAGAAAAGGGAAGTGTACTGGGTTTGAATGGACCCAAAAGCTTTGACTTGTAAGCTCACACACACTTTACCATTTGACAGGACTGAGATTGGAACTCCTACTTAACTAGCTATTTGTACCATACTGTTATGCAGTTACTGCACATGCCACAAAGCTTGTAGGGCTAAAGCCTGACAAAAGGGACTTTTAAGGTGACTGATATCTGCAGGACTGCTATAGTAGGGAGACAAAGGGCCATACGGTGATTGTGACTATTTATCTCAATAATGTATGGGTTGCTATGATTAAAGGGCTAGGTTTAGTAGACAACTGATGTATATGCCATTTGACACTGTCATGTATTGTTTCAGTACCTTGTGACATACCTCCTCAGATCATTACAGTGATTTACCAGAAGAATACAGGATGGATGATGCACACACCAGGATTATGGGCCAAATGCTATGCATTCTTGCACAATCTAGCCTGTTGAGAGGTGTGCCTACAAGCAATTGACTGCTGGTGTTGTGGAAATGGTCCAGCACCTTGGTGATATATTGAAATGGTGGAATCTCTGTGCATTTCTGTTCTGGCCTGCTCTGATTTCCAGTCCACGGTTGGGTAATATAAGTCAGACAGGATCAGGGTGATAGGCAAACTCCGGATAGATTTTTAGGGGATAAGATATGTGGGGGGTGGTGTCCTGGGTCAGGAATGTTTGCCTATAACTACCAGTACTTTGCATAGGGGTCTTCTCAAAGGTTGACTGCACTTGGCGGGTCTTGTGCATGTCAGACTGCTTGATCAGCCTGGAGGTGTGTGTTTGTCTCACATATATGTATGGCCCACCTCATTTTGCTTGGATGGCCACATTTTGGGGTCAGGATGTTGCATGGGATGAGTGATCAGAGAAGAGTGTATTACTCCCCATGGCTGTGGGCCAGGGTTCTGTGGGTGCAGACATGTCACCATCTTTCAGGGTTAGGACTGCCTACAATGAGTACATTCCCATGTTTAGATTCCTAGCCCTGCCTGTCGACTGTACAGAGTAGCACAGAATGTCCACATCCATGACTCATATATCTTGTTGGTTACCCAAAGAAGTGTGGTTTTCAAGGAAAGGTGTTTTGCAAGTCACTCAGGGTTGAAGTCAGATTTTACTGACAGATAGCATTCAGTTTCAGACTTCGTACCCATCAGACATTCCATGCTACTACAATCATTCCATCAACTTTATAGCATTATTAGAGCAGTATTTCAAAGGGGTTCCTCTCTTTGGACCTTTTTCACCCCATTATTCATGGCTTTGTCCAGATTTCTGTCTCTCTGACACTGGCAGGTTTTCTCCTAGCAGTAAGCAGCGTGACCTTTCTTTGCATTTTGTAGACTGAGTTATGTTGGTGTTATGGACCCCATGACACTCCCTAACAGGGCACTGTGGGTGAGACATGAGAATTTGCCACAGGCCTGTAGGCCAGGTGTGACAGATGCAGGCCATCTATAGCAAGACAGTGCATTCTGATGATCATATGTTCCCAAGCTGCCGCAATGGACAACCCTGGGATGGTACCAGCAAGTTGACTGTGGGTGTTGCTGACAATTGCATTATGTTTGTGTTGAGCCGTTACTCTAGTTGAAGGCTGGATGCCTCTTAAGGCTAGGGACATGTTACTGCATTTCTATGGGACGGTGGGGGACACATCTGTACACAATACACATTTGCAGAGACTGTGCTGATATTTGCTTAACATTTTGGTCCCATTTAGCATAATGGTGTGCCCTATCTTTGAGACTACAGGCATAACAGTATTGACCACAGGTCAGATTGTTCTGGCATAAACATTTGTAGTTTTAGACTTCTTATCTTTCAAAGCCATACTGCCACTGCCAGACCTGCTGTGATATCACTGTGTAAAATTCGTTAGTGGGGATTTCATGGATGTCGCCATGTGGGGGCCTTTGCCAGACATTTCTGTATGGTTTTCTACAGCTGATCTGTTGGGTGAGGCTGGGGGTGGGTATGGGATCCCCACTTTGACATCCATGCATGTAAACTATAACCCTCTGGTTATTTGGCTCGCCACATATACTGCAGTGGTATTTGTTGACTAGGGTGGTACTGCATGGTGTGGGTAGGCCAGTGCTGGAATACACTTCCTGCTGTCCCACAGAGCTGTCAGTTGTCTGCTGCTGTCACAGTAAGTCACCTCATTTCCTTGCATGCTTGAATTAATACCATAGATATGCTATCAGAGCATTCCCACTCCATTCATTTACTTTGTTAAGGAGACTGACTTACCTTGTGCCTGAGGCTGTTGTGAGGATGGTGCTTGAGGGCTGAATGTGTCAGATGCATGCCGTACACTGTCTATACATGGTAAGGTATAGGTGGTGTGATGTTTGGCATCCATTTTACTGTGTGTGCAAGTCGCAGAGAGAGATCAGTCCCTCTGGCCCTACTCTGTCAGTGTATGTGCTATGATTTGCCTCTTGCCAAGGACAGGGCATATTGGGCATGCCTCCATCTGCCTACAGGGGCAGGCTCAGGATGTTCCTCCTCTGAGTCCCTCTGTGCTTGTGGAGACCTTGGCAATGGGGTGGCGGGGGCTGTGTGGCCCTACGCCCGTTACAGCTGTGATGAGTGCCAGATGTGGGAGTCATGATAGCTTCCAGGACTGTCAGCACACACATTCATGATAGTGCCTGGGGCATCACACATGACCTGGCAGTTGAATGAGTGGAACCCCTTGAGGTTTAGGTAGGCTCTACCCTGGTCACTGGGTGGTGCTTTGATGTGGATGTGCATGCAGTCTATGGCACCCAGTACCTCTGGGTTTTCTGATACATGACAGAAGAGGCACATATTGCTGGCCCTCTCCTCACGTTTGCTGGGGAAGTAAATGTGCTCAGCAGCATGTTGTCACATGGCATTCAGTAACTGGTGGAGTATTCTGAATACTGATGCCTGTGAGACCCCCATGATTTCCCCAGTTGGTCTTTGGAAAGTAGCTGTAGCTAATATTCTTAAGGCTACACATACCTTGATATTCACTGGGATGGGTTCCCCTCTGTTGGTTCTGGGTCTGAGGTGAGGCCGGTACAGTTCAATAAATTGCTGGAGTATGTCCCTGTCCACCCTGTAGTATTCTACTATCTCCAGATCATATAGCCTCTAGTAGGTTACCCTGGGTCTAAAAACACTCTTCTCCTCCTCCTCCTCCTCCTCGGTCTGAGTTGGTTGTCAGGATTATCCTCCTCATCACCCTCAGTCTCTAGCACATACTGATAGATCAGAAAAACAGCAGCCCCTAAGTTGTTTTGTTATTTTGTCAGTTTAAAATTCCCCAAATGTGTACACCAGTGGTGTAGAGTTTGTGGGAAAAACCACACTGAAAGGTGCTAGCATAGTTTATAGTAGTGTGCTGGGGTGCTGCCTGTGTAATTGGCTGATTGTGCTACATTCCACCTGGCAGCTATGGTAGTTCTCCTTGATTGCCTTCCTTCTGCTGTTTCCCCTTCACATTTCCTTCCTGTTTAAGCCCTGATGTGCACCGCACATACCCGGTGCTCAACTGTAAACAGTTCTGCTATTTTTGTTGGTTTTTTTTTTTTTTTGGGCCCGGTATGTGCCGAGCACACCTATTTAGCTAAAGTAAACAGTTTAAGTAGAACTGGCCCTCCCTGTATGCGAACATGCTATGCATTTCATGGAATAAGACAATAGAGCCTCAGACACACACCCTTCCTTAGCTGTGCTTAGCTAAGAGCAAACAGCCCACTGAGCGCCAGTGTGCTAACAGCAAGCATGACACACACCCTTTTGATGTTAAGCTGCTTCTGCTGCCTATACGGTGGTGTTAGAGCACTTACATGTTTAGGTGCAGTTTAACACTTAGAAGAAATTTGTGATTCAGTATAAATCCCCTCATTTGCATATACCACTGCCTTACTCCATAGTTAACACACTTAGACTGGGCCTTTCCCCTTAGCAACCACTAGTCCCTGGTATTGTTTTCATTCTGCATGCCATTGACTATAATGGCAAAATGTAGATTTCTATAAAAATTGTTTACCACCCCCTTTTTTTTATTTTCAGCACGATCCCATTTGTGTGCCACTACCCTATGCTTAAACAGCCAAGATCGGCCAAAAAAAGTTTTATTTAAAAAATTGAAACTATTTATCATGCCAATGGCCATATAGTTAGCCATTTGCATGCCTACTAGATATAATGCATGCTTTATTATGAGCTGTCATGCCTCCATTTTCTAATTTGCAGAAATGTGTTTAGCTAATAACTGCATCTCTGCTTCTTACACTATTCCTGCATGGGCACCTGCCTGCTTGCTGAATCACTAATTCACCTCATTTGCATGTTTTTCACCAGCAAATGAGATAATTAGCATTAGGCAGCGGTGTCATTTCAGGAATAGTGCTGCCAAGCTCATGCACGTCAGATCAGCTGTTTGCTGAATCGCTCAGGGGCCGTATTCTGTGCTTCAGCTGCTGCACTATTCCTACACTCTGTGTAGGGTTTAATGAATCAGAGGGTTACTATTCTCTCTCTTTTCCTTAGAACAATCACAGTTCTAAATAAACTGACATATAGAGCAAAAGCAGAGTCCTGGTGAGTTGTCTGTTCTGAAAATAAATGCAAAATGCTCTCTCTCTCTGAGATAGTCTTTTAAACTGATAATACATCACTGTTGACTCATTTTAGATTACATCATTCATTTCTGGTTCCCAGGCTAACAGAAACTCAGAGTTTAATATATCTTTGATCTTGCACCTAGTCAGGAAACCACAGCAATTAAAGACATTATATATGTAAAATCTAACAATAAACTCTGGTCTCAAAACAACAGAAAGGATCTGCTGGTCCAGACATCACGGATCTCAGTTTGAAATCAAACAGTCACACTATCCTTGACTTATCAGCTTTCTTCCAGCAAAGTGCACTGTTGGTACATTTTTGACGTTCAACATTTAACATAATTTTCTTACATTTAAGAGAACAAGCCTTTGGCTTATATTATTTACAAAAGAACTCAAGCTAGTTTTTCAAGTGACCCTTGAGAAATGTTGCTTGAGAGGGTTAGGTCCATCTAAGTATACCTTACCCCATTCCCTGTCTTGAGAGCCCATCAGTGTTGGCATCAGTCCCAGAACATCGTGCATGCGCAGTCGCGGTATTTCCCATGAACTTGTCTGGAGCATGCGCACAGAATCCAGACTGTCTCACCAGCAGTCTATGCAGTACAACTGTATAGACTGGAAGGGGAAGTGCTCTCACAGGAAGGGGAAGGACTAGGGCAAGCCTCACAGAAGGGGAAGGCAGAGGACTTTACTGCAGGGCTGCTCTCTCTCGTTCTGGGTATTTGTAGGTTTTGTGTGTGTGTGTGTGTGTGTGTGTGTGTGTGTGTGTGTGTGTGTGTGTGTGTGTGTGTGTGTGAAATGCCCCAGTTGCTATACACTGGTGCCTAGAGAGCATCAGGATGCATGGTGGGGATAGAGAATACTACAGGCTTGAGCCCTGTACCTTGGGCCCAAGTGGCAAGAGCCTGAATTCCCTACCCACTACCATTTGTAAAAAAATTGCAGATTTTTGCCTCATATTTGTTCAGTTCTGTTCCTCATAAAATCTGTGGTTTCTGTATTTTTGTTTCTTTACACAGTCAGTATTGCAGTGGTACAGTGGTAGCAGTGTTGCCTAACAGCTACGGGTTCTCTGCTTTAATTATTGGCTGGGGTGCCTTCTGTGTGGAGTCTGCATGTCCCCCCTGTGTTTGTGTGAGTTTGCTCTGGTATCCTCCCATCTTATGAAGTCTGGAGTGTTTCTCCCTGGGCCTCTGCTGAAAATTGGCTTTTGTTCTAAATCAGACTTTCCTGGTTAACAAATGTTAAATAAATAAAAACGACAAGCATTTGAATTTCAGACTTCATATTCTTCAGAAAGTACATGGCAACACAAAACATTTTATTGTAGCAATTTTCTAAGTTTATAAGATGGATATTTGAAATTTGTCCCTATTTTTGGGACTGTATTCCCCCATTATTGGCTTCGTCCAGGTTTTTTTTATGCTAATGTTAAGAGCTATGGTAAGAACTGAATTCACTGAATATGTTTCGGGGCTGTATTCCCCCATTACTGGCTTTGTCCAGGTGTTTTTTGCTAAGAGCATGACAGCTATGGTAAGAACTAAATTCACTAAATGGTAGCCATTTAGGTTTCAATCTTCCTATATTTCACAAAACAGCTGATTTGGCATAGTGGTATGTTGTTCTGACTGTTTTGCACA
Source organism: Protopterus annectens (assembly GCF_019279795.1). Lineage (NCBI taxonomy): Eukaryota > Metazoa > Chordata > Ceratodontiformes > Protopteridae > Protopterus > Protopterus annectens. Next base: position 1,569,951,158 of record NC_056746.1, on the reverse strand, counting down.
GAGTCCTGGGTTCACGGCTTGGCAGTAAAATGTATGGTGGTAACACAATATTTTATTCTAGCAACTTTATAACATTATACAAGCAATGTTTAAAATGTATCCGTGGTTTTTGGGCTTTTGCCCCCCCCACCCCAATAAATTTTGGCTTTTTCCAGATTTCATGTGCTGCAAAGTCCAGAGATACAACTGAGTGTTGAGTAGATTTTACAAGGAGCTGAGAGCTGCAGGGGATCAAAAGTTTAGTGCTGCTTATGCTGAGTCTGTTTGCATTGTTAATAGCACAACAGGTAATGTACTTGCTTTTGATGCAAAAGGCTGTGGGTTCTACTCTCGCAGTAGGTAGATGCATTGCTGATACTGTACTATGTTGCAAAGGGGGTGGATGCTGGAGTCCTCTTTGGCAAAGATACCTAGTAACTATGAACCTGTTATCAGTTTGCCATCCATTCCCCTATTGCAATATTACTGGCTTATAATTTTTTAGTGTAACATAGGCAATTTATTCCTCATGGGTAACAGGCACTTTATTTGTAGATGAAACAATGAAATATAAAGTTGTTTGCTAGCAGCAACCTGTTCATTGGTTACAGATCTCTTTAATGTAGAATTATTTAGATGACTTTTACTTCTTCAGAGATTGTGCATATTTACTGATACTGGTAGACTGTAGAGGTTTGAGTAGACTTTTATGATGGAAATGTTCTGAATTGGGCAGTTTTGTCATTATTGGTGCATGTATTTTGTTTCATTGTTTACTGGAAAAATGTTCAAAACAATAAATTTAAAACGGCCTCTAAAACTGTACTGTATTGTACAAGAAATATAATTTAATACAATCAGGAAGGTGTATCAAAGACCATGTGTATGTTCCGTGTGCAAGGGGCCCGTGATTTGAAAACAGCCCAGAGTTAATCTGTATCTGCCACTGGCAAAATGTATTTTCTTTGAATGTGGGTTTCAACGCTGTTTCAATGAATGTGAGTTTCAAGGCAGAGAAGTTTTAATGCTAAGTCTATTTTCATTGTGAGACTGCATTGCTTTGTTTAGCAGATATCTATTAGAGTTTGTGCTATAAAATGCAAAAAAAACTTTCAAATGAAATCCAAATTATTGCAGAAGTAAAGCAGTATGCACATTACATTGTTTATGGTAAATTTGGGTGAAATAGCCAAGGAATAGGACATTAGAAAGACTGCAGAGGGGAGGCTCTATTTGACCATGATTATGTGAGGGGGATAGGGCAGCAAACTCAGACAGTCCCGGCTGAACTATACCTCTCAACTGTCCAGATATTTGCAGAATGAATAGATTTTTGCTTCTTATTTCTGGTTTGTTCCTCATAAAATTTGTGTTTTTTTCTGGCAAATCATTTAAGAATGAACTGAAGTCACCAAATAATGACAGACATTGAGTTTCAGATGTCATAACCTTCAGAAAAATGTATGCTAAAGCAAGACCGGTTATTCTATCACCTATGTTTATATAAGCACAATTTTTAGTACTGTTTGTATGTTCCCCCAATATATTTGGCCTTGTCCAGATTTTCTGCATTAAGAGGTTGAGAGGTACGTGCAAATAAATCGCTTTATAGAATTAAGAATATCCAAACCTCTCAACTGTCCCCAATTTTGGCTGAAAATGTTGCTCTCCCCCTAATAATCCCTCTGCAAAATGGCAATTTTGGAAGAAAATGTGGATGGTTTACAATTATAAATAACTGTAATGATCAGAGTTATACATTACTTTTATTTCAGAAATGAATGTAGATTCTCTTATTTTTTTCAGCTGCTCAAGTTTACAGTACTAATATTAAAAAGGTATCCCTTCTTTGACAGGTTCCCAGCTGTATTGTGTGACAATTTTATATTTTTGCATCATATTTTTGGTCTGTTTTTCATACAATTGTGGTTTTCTGGCAAATTAGTGGCAAATCATTAAAGATTAAAGTTAGAAAATAATGGCAGACATTTGAGTTTCAGATTTCATACCCTTCAAAAAATCATACTAATGCAAGCCCTACTACTATTCTATTATCTTTCTAAGTTTATAAGAGCAATATTTAAAAAGTGTCCTTATTTTTGGGCCTTTGTCCCACTTCTATGTATGGCTTTGTCTAAATTTCTTGCTCTGAGGTTGAGAGGTATGAGTGTCAGAGCCATCACCGTCAGTCAGAGACATATCAAATTGTGACATACTTGTTGCATCCCACTCCCCCATGTAGTGACTCTGGATGTGTCCAAGCAAGGCAAGGAGCAGTTATGCAGTGTAAGTGTGCAGAGTATTCCCCCATCCAAGATAGACACAAGTACAACAGTGGCTTTTCATCTGTCCTTGATTTTGCAGAATTTTCTTGTTTTCTATCATATTTTTATACTTTTGATTTATGCTTCTTATTATTCAGAAAATGCATGCTGTCGCAGTGCCCTGTTGCTCTGTGCTTAAGTAGCAATGCTTTAAAGACCATCAGATAAGCTTGTCGGAGATTGTAAGATGCAAGTAAGCTTTAATAAGCATACTGTTAAAGAATTACCAGCATTGAAAGCCTTTTTTGTTATTGCCATGCAGAGAATATTTACATAACTAGATAAGCCTTAGATATTGAAATTCATATGACAGTATTTGTAATAAAGGACAGGATTACAGTATTTTCAGAACCTCATTGCATTTGTTGGAGACTTGCAGTCATCTTTGCAGGCTTTACCCACAAACTAAACAGAATGCTAATCTATCATGTGTGGTCCATAACCTGTGCAGTAATCCTTTAAGCAATTTATCTTGAGTTTGTTTCCTGTTTGCTGTTCATTTTTTACTTTGACTTCTCCATGAAACAAGTAGATAGTTAGGCAGCAGGTCTTTTTGGGATAAGAAACATTTTTACAAGTGGGGGTATCAGCTACTTTCAGCATGTTACTTGGTACTTTTATAAAGCTAAATATAAATTATAATTAGAACTGCAGTGCAAGGAGAATTGGTTTGAGTTGAGTGCTGCTTGTTTTTTTTATACTTGATTTTGACTGGCATTCCAGTAATGTATTTAAAAAGTAATTTATTTTTTCATGCCTCACAACCTTTTTGTTTCCATCTAGATATTAAGTAAGCTGTCATGTACCCAATGCATTGAGATTTTTTTCTTCTATACTTCATTTTGTTTTGATTGGACTCTCGTAATGAAGGTTTGGCATGCAGGGCAGTGTATTTAATTAAAGTTCCAGTTGTGGTTTTGAGCATAGCTCCACCCCTTTCTAGTTGGCCACACCCATTCCCATTGTCTCCACCCATTCAGCTGTCTCCTGCAGTCCCACATTAATTTGAAGTCACCAGCCACCACTGGTTGGTATTGCTAATCCCACTGCAGTGCCCCACTGACATATCATATGCTTGCAACCCTAGGCTCCATCTTAGCAACTTGGCATTTCGCTGGCTGTCTTGGTGCAACCACGTTAGAGGGTTGTGATCCATAACTACAGTGAATTTTCTTCCATACAGATAAGGCTGAAGTTTCTGCAGTGTCCACACTAATGGCTGGACTTTCCTTTTCTACAGCTGCATAACATTCCTCCCTGGGTTAGAGCCTATGACTGAGATAAATCACTGGGTGCTCTTCTCCCTTTGAAGAAATCTGGCTAAATACAGCCCCCACCCCATGGTTCAAAGCATCCAGCTGCACAATAAATTATTTGTGGTAATCTGGACTGGCTAACACAGGGTGTCCTCCCAAAGCTTCTTTAAGCTTCTGGAATGCCTGTTTACATGCTGGGGTCCACATTACCTTATCTGGCCTGTTTTTCCTTGTCAGGTCTGTGAGGGGGAGCAGCTATGGTACTATAAGTGGGGACGGCACTTTCTGTAGTACCTTGCTGTCCCTAAGAATGCCTTCACCTGCTTTTTGGTAACAGGTGCAGGCCATGCCTGAATGGCTTCCACTTTGGCAGTTTCTGGCCTGATCTTACCACTCCCCACTCTATGTTCCAGGTAGGAGACCTCTGCTATACCCACCTGACATTTGCTGGGCTTAATGGTCAACTCTGCCCTCTGTAGTCTTCCCAGCATCACCCTGACATGTTGAAGGTGCTCTTCCCAAGAATGGCTGTAGATGGCAATATCATCTAGGTAAACGAGGGCAAACCCTCCTGCTAGGATATGATCTACCAGCCTCTGGAAAGTTGCTGGGGCATTTTTCATCCCAAAAGGCATCTTTGTGAACCCATACAAGCCAAAAGATGTCACAAAGGCTGACCTCTCTCTAGCACTGGGAGTCAAGGGCACCTGCCAGTAACCCTTGGTAAGATCAACAGTGGTAAGATACTTAGCCCCACCCAATTGCTCTAGGGTTTCTTCTGTCCTAGGCATAGGTTAAGTATCTGACTCTGTGTGACTATTTAATTTCCTGTAGTCCACACAGAACCTGGTGTTGCCATCCTTCTTTGGCACCAGCACCACTGGGGAGACCCATGGAATGTTGGACTCTTGAATTATCACCTAGTTCCAACATCTCCTGTATCTCCTCCCTCAGAGTCTGTTTGATTCTCTCAGGCACCCAATAAGGAGCCAGCCTAATAGGCCTTTGGGGTCCTGTATCCACCTGGTGCTGCACCAGGTGGGTGCAACCTGATTTCCCAGTGAACATGTCCCCAGACTCCTGTAACACTGCTTGGATTTCTCGAACCTTGGTAGGAGATAGCTGTTGGGACATTGCTACCCCTTCCACTGGGGTGTCAGTCCAAGCCTCACTGAGGAGATCAGTCACCAGATCTCCATCAGACTCCTCCTGCAATCCACTGCAAATACTCAGCACAAGGGCCTCCCTATCATGGTAAGGTTTCATCATGTTAACATTGTACAATTTTTGCTCCTGCCTCCTGCCTAGCAGGTCCAGCATGTAGTTAACATCATTTACCTTTCTTAACACTTTGTAGGGTCTCTCCCAGGCTGCTTGCAGCTTGTTGTGTCTGACAGGAATGAGAACCATTACTTGCTGCCCTACAGCATACTCTCTAGCTTTAGTATTCCTGTCATACCAGACCTTTTCCTGCTGTTGGGCTTCTGCCAGGTTCTCCTGGGCCAAGCCCATGAGTTCCCTGAGCCTTGTCTTGAGGTTCATGACATATGCCACAACAGACTCCTTGTGAGATTCACACTCACCTTTCCACTCATCACAAATTAAATCTAGAGGTCCCCTCACTCTGTGCCCATACAGTAACTCAAAGGGTGAAAAACATGTGGATTTCTGGGGAACCTCTCTGTAAGCAAACAACAGATGGGGCAAATACTTTTCCCACTCCCTCTAAACTGGTCTGCAAATGATTGTAGCATAGACTTGATTGTAGAGTTTAACCTCTCAACAAGACCATTAGTCTGGGGATGGTAGCGGGTGGTCTTTAGGTGCTTCACCCCACAGTACTTCCACAGACAAGGCAGCAAATCTTAAATAATCAAACTTTCAAAAGTTCGACTGTCATATGGTTGACACCATATGATTGAATTTTTGAAAGTTTGAACGTTTTAACGGAGATCTCCATACAGCAAGGAATGGGAAGATTTCCCTTTTCTGCAATGTAGTGTGATCTTGGAGTCAGTATATTTAAAGAGCAGGGGGTGTGGGATTTGCAGGAGGGCTTGCCCTGCTGCTTAAAATGTTCAGGTAGGTTATTTGTGTAGTTTATTTTTTTTTATTATATTTTCGAACTTTTAAATGTTTGATCATATGGTGTCGACCATATGACAGTCGAACTTCTGAAACCTCTGTCAGTCAGTATTTCTTTTCAGAAACCTACCCTGTGGAAAATCTCTATCGAAGCATTTGACAACTTTTCCAGCTAAGTGGAGGACAAAGCCACTGCCTCAGGGTATATTGTAGCATAATCTACTACCACTAGGATATACGTTTTCCCTGTGGAACTTGGGGTACTCAGAGGCCCCACAATATCCATAGCTACCCTCTGAAATGGCTCCAGAATCACAGAAAATGCATCAAAGGAGCTCTCACCTTGTCTCCTGCATTGTCTACCTTTTGGCACTGCTCACATGTCCTGCAGTACCCTGTTCCATCTCTGGAAATTGCAGGCCAATAGACGTTCTGCATAACACATCTCTTCATACATTTTATTCCCATATAACCTGCAAAAGGAATATCATGGGCTATGGCTAGAAGTGCCATAAGGTAGGCTCTAGGCACTACCAACTGCTGTATCCTCTCACCTTCTAGCCCTCCTTCAGGGGTCCACTCTCTATACAGTAACCCTTTGTCCCAGTATACAGATTCCCTCATCCTTTGAGAATCAGGCACCTCATTAGCTACCTGCCTCAGGCCTTGTTATGTAGGGTTTGAGAGCTGAGCCTGTTTCAAATCTCTTTTGGTAACCCTTCCTATCTCCCCTTCCACAGGTAGTCTGGCATCCTCTGACAGCAGTGCCTCACTGTCAGCTTGGGTACTACTACTCATCTCTACCTTTGCAGTTACTCTGTCCAAGGGAGCATCAGTACCCACAAGCAGCTGTGGCTCACATTGAGTCTCCCTCCTACAGAGTAACTCTCACCCTGAAGTAACCACCTCACCAATCCTGGCTGCAAGTATGCAGTCTGGGTCACCCCCAGGCTACCAGACCCACATTCTTGTCTCCAAGCCTGACTGCATGCAGCTGCACAAACACATGGTACTGCCTTACCAAAATCATTCCCTGTCAGGACATCTGCAGGGATATCCTCAAACACACCTACTTGCTGGCTTGCTTTTCCACCTGCCCAGTCAAGGTGAACCCTAGCCTAAGGTATTTGGAATGGGGTCTCTCCTAAAGCTCTGACTGGAGTAGACTGCCCAGGCAAGTAGTGCTCCTCTGTAACCATTGCAGGCTTTACAATGGTTATGTTAGAGGCTGTGTCTCTCTTAGCAATGGCCTCTTTGCCATTCACTACAATGGGATATAACCTCTTGTGTAGTTTGGTACCCTTGTTGTCTCAAGACAACCTACTATTGGCATTTTGTCTTTCCCACTTACTGGCTCCCTCACCCTTTGTTCCCCACCTTGTCTCCATGGACATCTATCTCCCACATGGCCCTACCGGTTGTATTCAAAACATTTAACCCAAGGTCTTGGGTGTGTACCTGGTCTAGTGGCTTCCTTACTACTGGCAGATCCTGTTGGGGCAGTCTGGGCTGCCCACCATGGGTTCCGTTAGATCCATGAGCAGTACTGGGGGTTCCCTTTTCTGTGCAGGGATGCCCTGCTTGCTAGGTAAAGGTCTCCCTTCTTCCCCAACTCATCTAAAATAGCACATTGTCTATCAGCTCTCCAGATCCTCATGTCCTCAGGAAAAGTGCTAAGGGCTTGTTCCCTCGCCAAAAGGTCTGCCAGAACTTCAAAAGTGGTGACTTGACATCCACTCACCCACCTATGAAAATAAGTACTCAGTTCAGCAACATATTCACACACACATTCATCTGCATTGTGTCTATGCTCACAAAACTTTTTCCTATAAGCTTCAGGTGTTAGCTTAAAAAATTCTAACAGATCAATCTTAAAAGCAGTATAATTTAAGAAATCATGGTCAGACATTTTGGACAAAATAGTTACAGCTTTACCATGGAGTAAGGGGTCAGGAACAGTACCCAGAGCCTTTGGTCAACATCATACTGTTTACATACCCTCTCAAATATGTGAATAAAACTATCAAACTTATCCCCCTCTGTAAACTGCAGAAGAAATTTACTGACCTTTTGTGCTTCTGGGGTCCAATTACTCCCTTCCCCATTACCTCCATGACTCTGGCAAGGAGTCAGCATCCCCTTTTAATGTTGCCTCTACCTCTCCTTTTCCTCAGTTTCCAGGAATAGCAGTTTTTCATTCTCCTCAGCCTGTAGACAACTCAGTCTCTCTGCTGCTTCTGTTTCCAAATGCTTGGCCTCCAACTCAAGTCTCTTTAGCTCCAGATGGATTTTTAAGTCCTCTGCAGAAAGGTTGAGCTGTCCAATCTCGGAGTGTTGTAAATCTCCACGGCCAGTCTGATCGCCCTCCTGATTGCTGTTTTCTGATGGAGTTGTGACCAAAGCTGCAATTATCTCTGCCTTTGTCAGGTTTCCATGGACCAGTCTCTTAGCCTAACACATCTCAGCTAACTAGCTCCTTGTCAGCTTAGGTTCATAGGTTCATAGGTAGGTACTAGGCTATCTGTCCAAAGGCATTTATAAGCCTAGCCAGAATGTGTTGGCTTTCACCGCCCCCTTAGATTAGTTTCCTATGCCTCTGTCCAGCAGAGCCATTGAAATGATCCCTGGGTAAAACTTTCTGTTTCCCATCCACTCGTCAAGGTTTCTCTTGAAGAGGGTTAGTGAGGAGCTCTGCCTAATGTAGATTGGAATCTTGTTCCAGAGTGTGGGAAGTCTCTGGGACAGGAATCTATCCCTCCAGCATGTCCTATTTATTGTTGTGGTGAGGTTTAAATCCCTGGAGAGTGTGGCTCGTGGGAATACATTTTTTTAGGTGGAGCATGTCCATCAATTCTGAGTTGGACATGGCCTTGTATGTCAGGCAGAGATCACCTCTGAGTAGGTGGTATGCAACTGAGTACAGCTGGAGTTTCTTCAGTCGAGCTGCATAGGGCATCTGCTTGAGGCCAATGATCCTCTTGGTGAGCTACTTCTGTGGTCTTTCCAGTTGTTGAAGGTGTCTTGTAAGGTACATCCCAAATGGGGCATTGAACTCTATGATGGGTCTGATGAGTGATGCATAGAGGGGCCCAATGACCTTTTTGATCTGGATGCAAACCCTTTTGTGATTAGGTGGGCCACATAGAAGGATTTTCTAACCACTTTGGCAATGTGAGTATCAAAGGAGAGGTTACTATCTACTTGGGTCCTCAGATCCCTTATTACGTCTTCCGTATTTAGAGGGCTACCACCAATGTGGTAGTTTGTGTGTACTTTGTTTTTTCCAAAGGGGATGGCTATGCACTTTTTGGCATTTAGCTTGAGGCCATGGTTTTGACACCAGGTAGTTGTCTCAGTGAGACCCTTTTGGAGGATGTCTGTGTCAGCTGGAGAGTCAATTATAGCCCCTAGTTTGCAGTTGTTTGCGATCTTGGTCAGCCATAGCTCTCCTGTGCTTGCCTGTACCTCTGAGAAGTATATGCCGAACAGGAGGGATCCTAGGACTGAGCCCTTGGGAATGCCACTTGTAACCGGTTTAGAGTCAGACCTAGCTCACGCAACTCTTACCATGTGGGTTCTGTCCATGAGCCAGTTGGCAACCCATTTCGTGATGTAGGGGTTTATGTTCAGGCTGGTGAGCTTGTCTATAATACCTGAGTGGGGAATGGTGTCGAAGGCCATTGCAAGGTCTAGGTAGGCTGTGTGGACCACCTTTCCCTCATCTATAGCCTTGGTAACTGTCTCAAAGAAGTTCACCAGGTTTAGGAGGCATGATCTGCCCTTAACAAAGCCGAACTGGGTAGGGTCCAGTGTTTGGAGGTTTCCAGTGTCTCTGTTAATGAGATCCATGATGATGCACTCCATAGCTTTGCAGACCAAGGTAGTCAGGCTTATAGGGTGATAGTTCCCGAGGTCTGTTGTGGCTCCACCTTTGTGGAGTGGAATAACCGTTGCTGTGCGCCACTCTGTGGGCATGTAGCCTGTGGAGAGGCTGAGTTTAAGCAGTGTGTTTAGTTGAGGGGTTAGTTCATCTTTGAGCTCATGTAGGACGCAGCCTGGGACACCGTCCGGTCCCATTGATGCTGTGTTTTTGACTTTGGAGAGGGCTGTTTTAACCTGAGTGTCTGTGATTTCAGGGGCACTACATTCTTCTGGTATAGTTATGGGCCCTTTTGGGGGTGAGGGGGGGGTGAAGTTTGCACTGAACCTGTCTGTCAGGATGTTGGCTATATCGGTTGGTTCAGTGTATTTTGTGCCATTCTGCACTAACTCCGAGCAGATCTGAGAATTGTCACTTAGATACTTGACATAGCTAAAGAATGCCTTGTGGTTATTTTTGGAGTCCATGGCAATTTTTCTTTCGAAGCTAGCCTTGGATGATTTTATGAGGGAACATAGTTTCTTGCTGATACTGATCAGGGATGTCTTCCCTTCTTGGGATTTTACTCTTTTCTGTACTAGTTTCCTCCTTCTATTGTATAGCTTGTTTATGGCAGGGGTCCACCAGACTGGTTTCCTTTTCTTGGAGGAGTGAGTCTTGGTTTTGTTTGGGATAGCATGATCCATGCATTCTTGTAGGTGCCCATAGAGTGCATCAGTAAAGGAATTTGCAGCTTGGACAGAGTTATCCTTTAGCATGGGGGCTTTGCAACTTCCCACCTTGGTCTTAAGTAACGTGAAGTTTGCTTTTGAAAAGTTTTTCACGGTTGTTTCTTTGACTGGCGGAGGTGGCGGAATGTGGATATCCAGAGTGATTAGTTTATGGTCAGATCTAACCAGCGAGGGGTTGACCTCTGGTGTGGAACACTGGTCGCCCATATTGGTGATGACCAGGTCCAATATGTTGTCACCTCTGGTGGGGGTGTTCACCAGTTGATCCAGGGAGTTTGAGTTTATAAATTCTAGGAAATGTTGGCAAGGGAGTTTGTACTTGAGTAGTTCTCCCAGTTAATGTTTAGGTAATTGAAATCACCCAATATCAGGGTGTTTGGTAGGACCTTTATGTTTCCCAGTGTTAACAGGAATGCAGAGTGAGGGTCCTGAGACATGGTGGGTGATCTGTAGCAAGCTATAATTTGAATAGCAATTTTGCCCATTGTTAGTTGCACGTGGATGATCTCTGAAGCATCATGCTGTGCCGCTAACCTGGAGGTGTGGGTATCCTTGATGAATATGGATACTCCCCCACCTTTTGTATTTCAGTCTGGGTTTTGCGGCCGAAATGTATGGTATGCGTTGTAGCATGGTAGTGCTGTGGTGCTCTCTGGAGCCTTAAACTAGGTTTCTGTTAATGTACATATATCAGTTTTCTCCATACTGATGAGTGCCTCGAGTGTGTGCATTTTGAGGTTTAGACTTCTGGCATTGAGTGGCATTACCCTCAGTTTTTTGTTACTTGTGCTGTTTACGGTGGTGGGTTTGTCTTTTGAGCCTTGCCTAAAAAAGGCACTATGGGATGGCAAGAGCCTTGGTCAGTATTCGAAAGCCTAAGGGTGACAGGTGCAAGCTGTCTCTAGCGAAGCAGCGTGGCTTGTCGAGCATGTCATCCCAGGCTGACAGACAATGGATCCCCTTTGAATGACACCAGAAGCTTAGCCAATTGTTGAAATTGATCATTTTTTCTCTATACCATGGTATCATTCTTGGTGAGGGCAGGATGCTACTCAGGGTCAGGGTCATACTGGCCTGGGCTATGTGATCAGAGAGCTCCTCCATGTCTCTTTTCATATAGTCCAGGGAGGTACAGCTCAGGTCATTCACACCAACATGGACAATGACAGAGTCATATTTGTACTTGTTCTGGAGTGACCTGAGTGCTTGTGTTATGTGGCAGATCCTGGCACCTGACAGGAAGCTAACAGTAACCTTTTCCTTTTTCAGCCTAGTGAGTGGGACGTCAGTGTGCCTGACTATAGAGTCACCTATTACTAATGTGTTGGGTATGTTATTTTGCCTTAAGGGCTGTGATTGTGTGGCACACTGGTTTTGTAAAGTATGTGTTTCATGGTTTGTGTTGGGTGGTGGAGGTTGCTTGGATGTCTGCTTTGGAGGTCTCTGTTGCTTCTGCAGATTTTTATTTAGAGCCTCCGAATATGTTTTTGTGTATTTATGTGTGTTTTTTGCCAGTGCTAGTTTCATAGGTCTATGTGAGACTGGTGGTGTGATGCAAGTAATTCCCTTCTCCACTTGACTGCCTGGTCCCACCTTGAGTTGAGAGAGCTTAGCCTCCAGTTTGGCTGTAAAATTGCATCCCTCGCATGTCTTAATGTTTGGTGGAAGGAGGATAGGGTTGCTTGTGTACATGAGGCAATTGTAACATTGCCTCCAAATGTCCAGATTCACCATTTGGACCGGAGAGTACACCTGAAACTGCCCTTTGGACATGCCTGGATAGGTACAGTGAACTGTTTTACTGATTGGCTGGTAAGGTCGAATAGAGAGCCTTGTCCTTCTCTACATTATAGGGGGGGTCTAGTGCTAAGGTTTATTAGTGCTTGCTATGAGTTTTGAGCAAGTGCCGGTATGAGAAGTGAAAAGTTTGACTGCTTAAGTTGAACGTTTGTCTAGTTCCAAGGGAAAAATTGAAGAGTAGACTTTGTGGAGCCAGTAATAGTTATACCCTGGCGCTGCCTGGTGCGCAAAAGCACGCAAATGCAGGTTTTATATCAGGGAAATAAAAGAGATAGAAATTATCCCCAAATGGCCAATAAACTACTAATTTCTGGGCTGAAACCACTCCTCCAGGGACAGATAGGCTGCTCAAAGCTCCCTCTCTCACAGTAAACAGAGAAACTTCCTTCTATCCAAGTAAGGTATGGGTAAACACAGAAACTTGTAACGCAGTCCTGAATTCAGCACTAACCTGAAAACTGGACTATACTAGCTTAGAAAAATGGGAAAACAAGTATTTTTTTTTTGTGGGGGGTTGTTTCTTTTCAGAAAATAAAGCAGATACAATCAAAAAAACACTTTAAATGTGCATATATGGCTATCACACTTGAGTGTGTAGCCTACAACAGTTAAACAGGTACTTTAAACACAAAAACAACTTTGTTAAAGTGCAGACAGTAAAATAAGTACAATATGTAGCTGAAACAAGCTTTTTAAATCATAGAAACTCTAGAAAATGTGTGTTTTAGGTGGAATTAGCTAAAGCTTGCCATACTCCTCTGCTGACATGCTTGCTTGCTCTCCCTGACTAACTAAGCTAACAAAAGAAATGAAACAGTTGTGATCTGAACTCTGAATATTCACTGCATGGCTGATTTAGAATACAAAAACACCTTCAGTAATCACTGTACACAAGCTACAGGAATACACTATCCACACCACTACAAGCTAATTGCCAACCAATTAATATGTGGTTTGGATATCCCACCACTGCCAACCAATGAATATGTGATGCCCGTGCACTGGCCCAGTAATCAAGGAACCTCAATCCTCACCACTAGCACCAGTGAGGGGTATCCATATTGGGAAAGATAACAAATACACACACAGTAAAGTACAATTTCCCTTAAGAGCACACAGAGATCACAGTCAGTCTGGGGCTGGTTTCTGTCTTTCTCTTCAGATCCCCAGTACTGACACAGCTATAGAGTGGAGTCCTTATCCAGGGTTCCAAGCCATGTCCTCCCAGCACTCCATCTGTCCAACCAGTATTTCATGTCCATGCCCAAGTAGCTGACACAGACACACACACACACACACACACACACACACACACACACACACACACACACACACACACACACACACACACACACACACTTCGAGATATGATTTATATACAAACACACAGACACTCCTGGGGAAGGCTGGCACAGGTTCACTAGGTATGCCCCTTCTGCCCTGGTTATAAGGTAGAAATCCACTGCCACCAGAACCCCTAATATCAGCTACTAAAAAGGCCCTTACCAAAGGGTGTCCAGTAATTACTGTGCAATGTTATTATCTAGTCAGTAAGTGTGACCAGAACTTTTAGGTATTATTGGAGTGGCTTTGTACAGTATCACTATATACATGCAATGTACTCTAGAGCTTAAATTATTTCTACATAAAATAGCTGCAGTTGAAGGGTTTAAAATATTTAATAATAAATAATAAAAACACAAGACAATACTTCTTATTACACAGTGCTAGTCAAGAGTTCAGACATCACAGGAAAATGCTTAAAATACTGTTGAATAGATCTGACATAAATATAGAAAACAGCTTGACTAAACTTACTATTTTCTATCTTTTCCTATGAGCAATCACTGTTCTAACTAAACTTACATATAGAGCAAACGCAGAGTACTGGTGAGTTGTCAATTCTGAAGACAAATGCAAAATGCTCTCTCTCTCTCTGAAACAGTCTTTTAAATTGATAATACATCACTGCTGACTCCTTTTAGATTATATCATTCTTCTCTGGTCCCACGCTAACAGAAACTTGGAGTTTAACATAGCTTTGATCATGCACCTGGTCAAGAAACCACAGCAATTATTATATATGTAAAATCTAACAAGTAACTCTGATCTCAAAACAATAAAAATAATTTGCTGGTGCAGACATCATGGCTCTGAGTTTGAAATCATACAGTCATACAATGCTTGACTTATCTGCTTTCTTCCATCAGAGTGCACTGTTGTTACATTTTTGACATTCAACATTTAATACAATTTTCTTACATTTAAAAGAACAAGCCTGTGGCTTATATTAATATTTACAAATGACAGAATTATCTACAAATTTCTATCTAGCTAGGCTGGCAGCCTTCACAGGGTCATCCCATCTGTCCATCTAGTCTGGGATGCTGGCTATGCACTGGAACCATGGATGATGACACCCATCAAAATGCACACATACCCACACAAGAATACCATAATGAGGCACACACACAAACCAGGATAATTATAGAGCATGTTTGGGATGCTCAAGTCACAGTTCTACTGCCTTGACATAGCTAATGGAACCTTGCAGTACTCTCCAGTCACATGTGCACACATGTTCATATTATGTGTCATGCTACATAATATGATCCTCTGGAAACAGCTGCAGCAGAAACAGCATGAGGAAGGGCCACACAACCCCCCCACCATTGCCAAGGTCCCTACAGGCACAGAGAGACTCACAGGAGGTGGCCCCTGAGCCTGATCTTGTAGGCAGAAGGAGGCATGCGTGGTATGCTCAGGCCTTGGCAAAGAGGCAATGCATAACACACACACTGACACTGTAGGGACACCAGGGACTGACACCTCTCTCTGACTTGCACACACAGTAAAATGGATAACACACATCACATTACCTATAACTAACATGTGTAGGCAGTGTACTGTGTGAATCCAACATAGGCGGCCCCAAGCACCGTCCTCACACCTGCTGCAAGTACAAGATAAGTCAGTCTTCTTAACAATAAATGAATGGATTAGTATGTTTAGCTAGCATATCTGTGGTAATGCTGCATGCATGCAAGGGAATGGGGTGGCCTACTGGGATAGCAGCACACAACTGACAGCTATGTGGGACACCAAGAAATGTCTGGCCAAAACTGGCATCCACACACTATGCAGTAGTACCCAAGGTGGCAAATCTCACTGCAGTATATGTGTGGTGACAACTAACTGGGTGGGTCATAGGTCACAAGCAATGATGTCAGTGTGGGGGTCCCATACCCACCCCTCACACCCACACACCATGTCAGCTGTAGAAAACCACAGACAAATGTCTGTTAAAGGCACACCAATGGTGGAAATGTTGAATCACCTCATACAGACTCACACAGTGATAGTGCAGCAGTAAGGCTATGAAGGGTAAGAAGTCTGAAGCACAAATGTATGCCAGTACAATCTGACCTAGCCTCTTTACTGATATGCCTCTAGACCCCAAGACAGGGCACAATAGTATGGTAAATGGAACCAAAATGTAAAGCAAATAGCACAGTCTGTGCAAATGTGTACAGTTGACAGGTGTGCCCCCCCATATACCCACACAAATGCAGTAACATGTATGTTTTCAGGGAAATAGCAGCATAGCACACATTGGCAGGGCTGTACCAATACACATGAAAACATGTTGCCTGTTCACAATATGCAGGGGTCAATGAGCTATGTGTATGTGTGGTTAATACTGTCAGGATCTGGCCAGCACGTTCTCCTGGCAGTCGTCTTGTATTGCCCTAGGTACAGTGCTGCCTTTGACAGTGCCATGTTCAGATAACTGCAGTGTCAACTGTTATGCTTGTCAGTGACACCCACTGCTTTGCCACTGACATAACTGGAAGTCACAGTGCTATGTGGAATATACTACACATATAAGTGACATCTTGAAGGATGTGTAGCTGAGGTGCCAAGGCTTTGGTGAATATAAATGCTTTTTGGTACTGTTTCCAGCGGTTATTCTCAATAATCCTTTTGTCTTATGTTTGCTTTTACATATAATGGACACGTATGCACAGTAGAATGCACTTTGTACACACACCCATACCTCCCAACCTCTGACAGCAAGATGTCTGGACAAGAGCAGAAATAAAAGTGGAACAAAGGTACAATGATATGCATGTGTTATAAATATCACCCTTACATAATGAGAAAGTTGGTAGGGTGAGGGGTTTGCAGTAGCAGAAATTATCTGAAGGTTCTGTAGTCTGAAACAGTAATGTCTGACATTATTTTGTAACATCACTCTTCAATTATATGTAACTAACTTGCCATAAAAAACACAAGTTTACATAGAAAGGATGAAAACTCTAGCCAAACACATGGACAACCTGACAAAAACTGTACAGGCGAGTTGTATGCCCACACAAGGATATGACATCTCAGATTACAAAGATAACACACAAGCATGAGATCCCAAGCCAGTATATCACCAGGTTACTGGACTGTTTACACAGCCATGTCATTACTAAACTGGCTGTAGCTACTCCTCACAAATGGCCTTGTTGGGCAAGAATTTACATAGCTGCCCTCATAATATTGGTCTATACATCATACAACTAGTATTCCTCTAGTAAAGCACTGTGATGATCTGAGAATGTCTGGCACTAGCTAATGACACAATACATTGCAGTTTCAGACTACAGACATGTTAGAAAATGTCTGCTAAGCAAAACGAGTGCCCTGAGGAAAGTCCTGTGTACTCCTGAAAGGTATGGCTGTAGCACGCAAAACCCTGGACTGGAGTACACCTTCTCTTGGATGGAGTACCACTTTAACTATAGAAGGTCACACTGGGCATGCTCCCACACTTAGAGAATCACAGGACATATTGGAACCCATATCGGAATATATGACTGTATTGTGTACATATGTCTGTGCATACAGACAGCTATGTACACCTCAACTGTCCCCACATACACACATCAGACAGGATTATCCTCCGCTAGCTGTAGGTGGCCCATATGTGATATATCTGCATCTGTTGCATGAGATAAACACACAGACAGATATATGTATATGGGCAACAGATTACATATGTCAAGCATACACACACATATATGTGAGGGACTGAGAGACAGACAGTGATAGAGACAGAGAGACATAGGGGGACACAGACAGAGTGAGTCACACACATGAATACCCCGAATGGCATATAGTGATGCCCTGCTGTGGACAGTGGCATACCAGTTGTAAAACGTTGCACATGCCAGCATAAAAAGGTGAGCCACATTGGGTAACAGTACTGAGGTTGGGTTTACAATATCATATCACCTGCCTGTGTGTGTGTGTGTATGTGTGTGTGTGTGTGTGTGTGTGTGTGTGTGTGTGTGTGTGTGTGTGTGTGTGTGTGTGTCCGTAGGTCTAAGGATACTCTTCACACTCAGTATACTTTACATTGACCTACTTCACAAGATCTGCTGCTTTCATTCACCTTAGAAGTACCATTGGACACCAATTACCCCTATAAGCTCTGTAGCATGTGAGATAACTGCATAACACTATAGTACAAATAATTAGGTAGGGGTTCAAATTTCAATGCTGGCAACTGTGTGTGTGTGTGTGTGTGTTTGTGTGTGTGTGTGTGTGTGTGTGTGTGTGTGTGTGTGTGTGTGTGTGTGTGTGTGTGTGTGTGTGTGTGTGTGTGTGTGTGTGTGACAGTTGTGTATGCAAGAGTGAAGGAATGTATGTTTGCTTGTTCATAGGTGAAACAGTTTTAGGCCATTCCCACCCACAACACTTTCTGTTAATGTCATTCCTCTTATCAGCACCTTTGGCCAATTATCAGCCCAGTAAGCTCCGTAGCATGTGTGATAACTATGTAACACTATAGTAAACATCACTAGCTAGACATGGGTTTTAATCTCAGATCTGGCAAATGAGTGCATGTATGTTTGTAAGAAGAAGTATTTTGATAAGTCTCCCACCCACTGCCCTAGTTTATCACTCCTGCTGATGTCATTCTCCTTATCAGCACCTTTGGCCAGTTGTCAGCTGAATAAGCTCCGTAGTGTGTGTGTGATAACTGTAAAACACTATAGGGTAAATCACTAGCTAGTTAGGGGTTCTAATCTCAGATCTGGCAAATGAGTGTGTGTATGTTTGTATGAAGAAGTATTTTGATAAGTCTCCCACCCACTGCCCTACTTAATCACTCCTGCTGATGTCATTCCCCTTATCAGCACCTTTGGCCAGTTGTCAGCCCAATAAGCTCTGTAGCATGTGAGATAGATTTGTAACACTATAGTACAAATAACTAGATAGACATGAGTTCTACTCTCAGATCTGGTAAGTGTAAGTGTGTATGTTTGTTGGAAGAAATATTTTGATAAGTTTCCCACCCACTGCCCTACTTTATCAGTCCTGTCAATGTCATCCCCGTTATCAGCACCTTTTCCCAATTCTCAGCCCAGTAAGCTCTGCAGTGCATGCGATAACTGTGTAATACTATAGTACAAACAATTCGCTAGACAGGGGTTCTACTCTTAGAGCCAACAAATGTGTGTGTGGGTATGTAAGTGTGCATGTTTGCAGAAAGATGTATTTTGATAAGTTTCCCACCCACTGGCCTACTTTATCAGTCATGCTAATGTCATCCCCTTATCAGCACCTTTGGCCAATTATCAGCCCAGTAAGTTCTGTAGTGTGTGCGATAACTGTGTAACACTATAGTATGAATAACTAGATAGGCAGGGGTTCTGCTCTCAGATCTGGCAAATGTGTGTGTATGTTTGTAGGAAGAAGCATTTTGATAATTTTCCCACCCACTGGCCTACTTTATCAGTCATGTTGATGTAATTTCCCTTATAGGTTCATTGATGTGTACTAGGCTAATGACCCTGGAGCCTTTACAAGCCTAGAGCATAGATGTGCCCTACCATTGTGCCACCTGATGTTAGTTCCCAGTGCCCCCATCAAGTAGAGCCACTGGATTGATCCCTGGGATGAACTTTCTATTACCCATCCACTCATCAAGATTTCTCTGAAACAGGGTCATTTAGATGCTTTGCTTGACATGTATGGGAAGTCTATTACAAGGCATGTGCAGTCTCTAGGTGAGGAACCTGTCCCTCCAGCATGTTGTGTTGACTATGGTAATGTGGTCGAGGTCTCTGCAGTGTGTGCGGTGCAGAAGGATTGGGATGTATTTAGATGTAGCATTTTTAAAAGAAAGAGGTAGGTGATATGAGACAGAGAATAGCTGGAGTCTTTTGAGTCTGTCTGTGTAAGACAGGTGTTTAATGCCTAAGATCCTCTTTGTGAGGTACTTCTGTGACCTCTCCAGCTGTTGTGGGTTTCTAGTGAGGTACATGCCAAATGGGCCATTATACTTGATGTAGCATGACAACACCACCACACTAAAATAAATGAACAACTAGGATTCGGAGAAGGTGTTTTCACCGAGGCGCTAGAATTAAAACAGCTTTTTACTGAGTGGTTTGTACTTCATTCGAATCCTAGTTGTTCAGTATACTTGATGATTGGTCTAATGAGGAAGAGTACACAGAGATGATGACCTTTTTCTTCCTGGATGCAAACTCCTTGGTAATGAGATGTGCCACATCGAAGGATTTCCTGACCACAGTAGCAATGTGGTGGTTAATGGAGAGGTTTCTGTCAACCTGTGTCCCCAGATCTCTTATAATGCCTACAGTGTTCAGTGGGCTCTCATTGATGTGGTACTTAGTGGGAACTGAGTCTTTACTAAAGGGGGTGATAATGCATTTTGAGTTGTTAAGCTGCAGGCCACGGTTTCCACATCAGTCAGTGGTCTCAGTGAGGCCTTTCTGTAGGATGTCTGCATCACTTTTGGAGTTAATGATAGCTTTCAGCTTGCAGTTGTCTGTGAACTTGGTTCCTTTGTGTTGGCCTGGACTCTTGGGAAGTAGATGCTGAACAGGAGAGTATCCAGCAGTGATCCCTGTGGGACTCCACTTATGACTGGCTGGCAGTATGACTTGGAGCTCACTACTTTCACACTGTGTGTTCTACTTGTGAACCAATTTGCAACCCCCTAGTGATACAAGGGTTGATGTCTAGTTTGGTGGGTTCATCAATAATTTCTGACTGAGGAATGGTGTCAAGAGCCTTGGCCAGATTGATGTAGGCTGTCTGCAGTGCCTTACTGTCATATAAAGCCCTGGTTACTGACTCAAAAAAGTCAACCAGGTTGAGCAGGCATGATCTCTCTTTCACAAAACCAAACTGTGTGGGGCCCAGAGTTAGGAGATTACCTATATGTTTGGCAATCAGGCCTCTGATGATGCACTCCACAGCTGTACATATCAGACTCATCAGGCTAATGGCCTGATAATTCCCAGGGTCTGTACTCACTACTCCTTTATAGAGATGGATGACTGTAGCAGTGTGACATTTGGGAGGGACAAAGCCTGAGATGAGGCTATGACTGAACAGGTTACACAGATGTGGTGCCAGGTATCTTTGTAGTTTATGTAGAACACAGCCAGGGATAATTTTGGGTCCCATGGAAGCTGTATTCTTGTGCATGGACAATGCAGGTTTAACCTGGGCAGCACTAATACCGGGTGGCTGGCATTCTTCTGGCATTCTGAATGTTCCCCTAGTGGTGAGAGAGGGGTAAAGCTGGCTTTGAATGTGTTGGCAAAAATGTTGGCAATATCTGTTGACTCAATATAGGAGGTAGCATTGTGCAGTAACTCAGAGCACTTCTGGGTATTGCCGTGGAAGATCTTAATATAACTATCAAAGGCTTTGTGATTGTTGTCAGTGTCTGCTGCAATTTTGCCATCATAGCTGGCTTTAGATGATTTCATGAGGGATCTCAAGCTGTTGTTGAGGCTTATAAGGGAGTTTTACCACTCTTGGGACTCAACCTTTTTCTGCAGCAATTTATTCCTTCTGTTATACAGGTTATTAATAGCAGGGAACCACTAGATTGGCTTCCAGAGTTTGGAGGAGATTGTCATGGTTCTGTTGGGTATGGCTAGTTTTATGCATTGATGTACATGTTTGTAATTTGCATTTGGTTATGATGTGGCAACCATGCAGGTATTTTCCATTGACATGGGTGCTGTGAAGTTAGCCACCTCTGTTTTTAGGTGTCCAAAGCAAGCTTTGGATAAGTTTTTCAAGGTGGTTACCTTTGCAGGGGGTGAGATGTGGATTTCCATGGTGATTACTTTATGGTTGGATCTGACCATGTAGGAATTGACTACTGTTGTCAAGCAACGGTCCCATATGTTAGTAATCAACGCAGGTTAAGGATGTTGCTTCCTCTCCTGGGCTGGTCCAGGGCATTGGAACTGATGAATTCCAGGAAACATTGGGCTAGTGTATTGGTGCTTGAGTATCTTTCCCAGTTGATGAAGGGGTAGTTGAAGTCTCCTAGTATGAGAGTGTTGGGTTGGACCCTGATAGATTCCAGGATGCTGAAGAATGTGGATTGAGAGTCTAGGGACATGGATGGGGACCTATAGCAGGCAGTGACCTGGATTGCACTATTACCCAATGTCAGTTGTACCTGAAGTATCTCAGATGCATTATGCTGGGATACTAGTCTGAAGGTGTGCATATCCTTTATGAATATGGAGACACCACTGCCTTTGGAGCAGTGGTCCATGTTTTGGGGCTGACAGGTGTGGAATGAGTTATAGCCTGGTAGTGCAGGGGTGCTGTCTGCTGCTGTAAACCAGGTCTCCGTTATAGCACAAATGTCAATGTTATCCATTTTGAGGAGTGTTTCCAGTGTCTGCATCTTGAGATTCAGATGGCTAGTCTTGAGCAGCATGACCCTCAGATTGCATTTATGTATAGCTGTTACAGTGGTAGTTTGATTTGGGACACTGCATAAAAAAGGCACTATAGGGGTGGCAAAACATTTAGCCAGTTCCTGGAAACCCAGGGGTGACAGGTGCAAGCCATGTCTGGCAAGCCATCACAGTCTGCCAATCATGTCATCCCAAGCAGACAGATACTGGATCCCCTGAGAATTACATCAGACACTTAAGCCAGTTATTAAAGTCAGTCATTTGTTTGTACTGCAGTATCATTCTGGGTGACAGTAGTATACTGCTCAGGGCTACTATCATACTTGCCTGGCCCACATAATCTGAGAGATCTACCATGTCTTTTTATAAGTAGTCTAGGGAGGTGCATCTTAGGTCATTCACACACACATGGATAATGACAGAGTGATACTTGTAGTTGCCATGGAGTGACCTGACTGGGTGTGTTATGTGTTGGCTTCTGGCACCTGATAGACAGCTGACTATTAACATCTCCATGTTCAACCTAGTGAGTGAGACATCCATGTGCCTCACTACTGAGTCACCCATGATTACTCTACTGGGCAAGGTATTTAACCTTAGGGGCTTATGTTGAGAGGCACACTGTGTAGTTGAGATATGTGTCCTGTGGTTTGTGCTGTGTTGTGGTGATTGAGTATGCGTCTGTCTTGGTGGTCTCTGCTGTTTGGGTAAATGTCTGTTGAGTGTCTCTTTGATGGTGGGTGTGTGTTTTCTGTTTGTATGTCAGAGCTGTGATAGTGGGTGTTCTGGAGGGGTATGTTTTCCATGTGGTATGGTACAGGTTTTGACCCTTCTCCTCTTGAGCAGCTAGTCCAGTCTTTGCTGGAGTGTGCATATCTTCTAATTTGGTGATATAGGGGTATCTGTCACAAGTCTGATTGTTGGGAGTTTAGAGGAGAGGGTTGTCTGTGTACATGAGGCAGTTGCAACAGTGCCTCGGAATGCCCAAGTGCACCAGGTTAATTGGCAAAAGCACAGAGAACTGCACTTTAATAATGCCAAGAGGGGTGATCATAACTACTTAGTGGAGCTAAATCCATGAGGAATGACTACTGCTGATGTCTCTCAGGTGTGCTACAATAATTGATACAAAAACCTGTTGAAGTGCAAAGCTATTAGGCTATTTGAAGTGCAAGAGATAAAAGAACTAGCAAGATCTAAGGGAAAAACTGAAGGCAGACTTTCTGGCACCTGTAATAGTTTACCTCAGCTGTGCAGTTATCAGTGCATTTGGCCAGTTATCAGCCCAGTAAGCACTGTAGTTCATGCGATAACTGTGTAACACTTTAGTACAAATAACTAGCAAGTGTGTGTGTGTGTGTGTGTGTGTGTGTGTGTGTGTGTGTGTGTGTGTGTGTGTGTGTGTGTGTGTGTCCCTTGGACTAGGTGAAATCATGTAAGCTCTCTGGCATGTTTGATAATTGTGTAACACCATAGTAGAAATAACTAGATAGGTAGGGACTCTAATCACAATACTAATAACTGTGTGTGTGTGTGTGTGTGTGTGTGTGTGTGTGTGTGTGTGTGTGTGTGTGTGTAAGACTCATATACTGTCTGGGTTATACCATTTTGAGTTGTGTACCACCCTGTAAACTTCCCATCACCCTACTTTACTAGACCTGATGAGTTTATTCACCTTAGAAGTACTTTGGGACTAGGTGAAATCATATAAGCTCCATGGTGCATCTAATAACTGTGTGACACTATAGTAGTAATAACTAGATAGGTAGAGGTTCTAATCTCAATACTGGCATGTGTGTGTGTGTGTGTGTGTGTGTGTGTGTGTGTGTGTGTGTGTGTGTGTGTGTGAGAGAGTGTGTGTGTTTGGGTGAAGATCATATCCAGTTTGGCTAATGCCATTTTGATGTATGTACCATCCACTCCTGTTTACCACCTCCCAATCGCATTAGTTTTTATAATGTGGTAACAGCATCTGCCTCACATGCAACATATTGAACCATTGTGCAGGCCATACCAGTCTTCTGTACAGATGTCTATAGAATATCCAGATGTTTGCAACCTCTATGTGGTATGTGTCCCTTAACAATGCCTGTGTATGTGATATTGTTTTCAAATTGGGCACAGTGAGTGTAGTGACACACATGCCAGCATCAAGTATCTTACCAGACTGAAGCATCATGCTGATGCAACGTCTGCTACACTATCACTTGTCCAGGCTTGTAGGAGCAATACATGACTCCACATGCTATTTCTGGTGGGTTATCTCACCATCCATGAAGGCATTCAGAACATTACATGTTGTAAGATGTAGTGTGTTGTGTCCCATGCATACAGTCTATGTGGGGAATGTCATGTGTATGTAGTACTACAGTACATGCAAGTGGAAATGTAGGTTTACTAATCTGCCTATTGCCAACTGTGCTTGTGTTACTGTATGCACATACCCTGTGTTAGTCCTTACTGTGTGTATGCAAAGGATATACCATTTTGTCTCCCTGTTACACCCGGTGAACTGATGAATACATGCCACAAACCTGTCATACACAGTATCATGCATGCCCTTATCAACTGCATCAGGGTTGAGTGTATGGGAAAGAAATGGCAGGGCCAACAGGTGTTGACAGGTGAATCTGTTGCAGTTAATGTAATGGCCATGCTTGTGAAGGACCTGCTATCAGTACTGCAGGAACCTATTCTGTATGTATGAGCCTGTGGTACTTCACAACACTGAGGTGACATGTCTGATGGCTACCTGTCTGTGACAAGGGGTATGTATGCAAGGTCACACTGTCTGACAGCAGTGTCCATCACACACTGTTGCATGCATACACATCTGGTACATGTACATATAAAGCTGTACCTTGCCTATGACACAGTTGGTGTATTCCCACTCTGCCATACTCCCTCTTTGGAATGTTTGCAGGGCCACAGCCTACAAACACACAGACACCTGGAACACAAACAGAATACAGCATGTCAGACTACTTTCATTCAGTAGTGCTAACAGCAAGAATGCATCCTGGCTAATAAGGTACATACACCTGTATGTGTACCCATAACAAATGCAAGCAGACTGTACCTTATATAGCATTACATAGCTGCACTGTACTATATTCACCCTGTACATCAGACCCATATTAGTATGTCCCTGCATCAATGTTATGGATGTCAGGGATGTGGCACAGGTATCATCATATGCACATGGTGTGATGTGAATTTGCCAATGGCCTAGGCTGGGCCATACAGTTGACATCATGTGTGTGTTTGGAGGAGACTCCAATAGATGGGCTGTGTAGAGGTGCTGTGTGTGTGTGTCTGGAGGTGACCTGCCTGTGATACAGATGTGTGAGCGTGTATATACATGCACGCAGTCATGCCATGTGGTTACCCTGCACAGAGGTATGTTGGACTGCTGTGAACCGTACATGGTAGGGTGTCCAATTCACCGTCTCTGGCCATGGACATGGGAAATGGTCCTGCTAGGGGTATCACTGGTGCCACGAGGCCCAAGACCAGATGCAGTACTGGTTCCTGATGGTGACTGCTGTCTGCTGGATCAGTGCCCCTGAAGGGACCAGCCAGGACCACGTGGCCATAGCCTGCTCTGGTGTGATGTGGACAGCAACCCCCCTCTTCTGTAGTGCTGGTGTCACTGCCAATAAGGGAGTGTGAAGATGCACAGCCTCGTAGACTCTCAGCTGTTGTTGCTGCTGACCTACATGCACGTGGCTGATGCCCATCTCCCACCACACGCTCTAGCACAGACATGCCATGGTCGAGGATTGCCAAGGTCTCATCCCACTGTCTATTCATGACCTCAGTATTTTGACGTGTGGCCTCAACAAGGTCATGTATGCCACCACGTAAATCAGGAAGAGTTGCATCCACCACCCTGAGTATTTGTCTGGTGTGGCATTCACTACATGCCTGTGCATCCATGACAGCCTGAAACATGCATGTGGGGACACCTGCTGTGGCACTTACGACAGCAGCTTGATGAGCAGCAGTCCTCCTATGAGCATCCCTATCCATCTGACTGTGTGGGACCTCACCTGCACTCTGGCTATGGCCACTGTCTACACTCACACCTGCCATAGTCACCACACTAGCCTGCTCCATGCCACCACCTGCCAACTGTCCATCATCTGTGGCCACTGGTGATGGGGTGTGTGGGCATTGTCACTGTGTGCAGGGATGGTGTGGACAGGAGTGGGATGAAAACTAATGGCACAGATTCAGCCCCTGACAAGCCCACCTGTGCCTTACTATTCCTATCATCATTGTCAGAGTCTGCAGAGACACTGACATCAGTTTCCAAGCAGGACCTTGAACCCTGAACCCCATCGCCACCTGTGAGGGGAAGACAACGTATGTACAGTAATACCTGCACTTTGAGGTTGGCTGGTACACACATGCGCACACACATGCACACACACACACACACACACACACACACACACACGCACACACGCACACACGCACACACACACACACACTCTTACAGGTGAGGTGGCACAAATCTGTTACACAGATCTCACATTACACAAATGGTGACATACATGACACACGTCCCTCAACATCAGGCATTTCAGCTAGTTTTACTACATGTAACTAAGAATATAGAGCTCTGGGATATGTGAGTAGTGTTAGTCGGTGATGGCCCTTCCCAGCACAGACTGCACACATGTACACATCATTGCTGTTCACCTGTATAGCACAGTGGCAACTACTACAGAACATACATCACAACTGTACAGATTCTCGCAGGAAGTGTAGATGTCTGGCTCATATGTTTGCTCTGTTTCTCATAACCCCTGTGTTTGTCTGATACATAACTGGGATGATTTGAGGAGTGACATCACTGATTAATGACATACATTTAGGTTTCAGACCGTCAAACCAGCAGTAAATGTGTGGTCACTCAATTCCTGTTACACCACCAACCTTCTAGGCTTACAGTGGATTTCATAAGTGTACACAACCCTAATAACATGCCATGTTCTTGTAATATATAAGATGAGACCGTAATAATGCATTCAAACATATTACCCACCCTTCATGTGACATATTGGGAGGGTGGCCTAATGGTTAAGGTGTTTGCCTTACAAACACAAGGTGCATGGTTTGAGTCTCACAAGGGATAATTGGCTAGGCTTAAAATGACTGGCAAGGGCAGTTAGCTTAGTAGTAATCTATGAACCTATGAACCTATATGACCTGTGCAATCCAACTGATATGTGTAAAATCTAATGATTGAAATATGTACAATATGGTGATTGCATAAGTGTACATACCCTTAAAATGATACTTTATTGAAGCACCTTGTAAGTGACATGCAGCATTCACTCTTCTTGGGAAGGTGTCTATCAGCATGGCACATCTTGACTTGGCATTATTTGGCCACTCCTCCTTGCAAGAGTCCCCCAACTCTGTCAGATTGCAAGGACAGCTCATGTGCACAGCCCTCATCAGGTCACACTGGGATTTTGCTATCGGGTTTAGGTCTAGGCTCTGGCTGGGCCAATCAATAACCATGAGTGTGTTCAGGTGGAGCCATTCTTAGGTAGCTTTGGATGTATGCTTCAGGTCTTTGCAATGTTGAAGGCTGATACCCCTCCCAATCCTCAGCATTCATGCATATGCCTGATGGATGTGGGACAGATGTGAATGTTATTTTGAACTGCTCAGAATTCCCACCAATGTGACTACAGGCCCAATTCTGGCTTTAGAACAGCATCTCCACAGCAGGTCAATGCCACCAGCATGATTCACCATGGGGGGGTCGGTCTTCAGGTGAAGAGAGTTGTTGCTTGTGCACCACATGTACCTTTTGGTATTGTGGCTGTGAGGTTGATCCATAGTCTCCTTACACCATAACACATTTTCACACATGCCTTTGGGAGACTTGATGTTCTGTATTGTGAGTTGTATCCACCCCTGCATGTTGTTTGGTGTGGGGGAATGCTTCTATCTTCTGACCTTACCCCATAGACCAGACTTAAGCAGAATATGGGAGATTGTTCTCACATGTAGTACACAACACCAGTACTTGCAAGAGATTCCTGCAACACCCTCAGTGTTGCTGTATGTCTCCTGGCAGCCTCTCTGACCAGGTTTGGACATGTCTTTTCATCAGTTTTGGAGGGACGTCAGGTTCTTTTCAACAGCACTGTTGTCCCATATCCAGTCCATCTTTTGATTACTGTCTCCACTGAGTTCCATGGTGTATGCAGTGCTGTGGTAATGCTATGCCCTACTCCTGAATGATACATTTCAAATATGAGATCCCTTTGCTGCTTTGTAAGCTGTCTGCAAGCCATGGCTATTGGTGTTGCAGGCAACTGTGCAAATGTCATGAATATCCTACTTGGACAGCAGACTGTTGTTTGGTATTACTCAGAGTGCCTGTACTTGATGGCAGGTGTGTACCTAAGCAGACTGAATGCTGTCAGTAAATCACAAGCTGCTGCAATAAAATATTATATGAAGGGTGTGCACACATATGCATCCAGGTTATTGTAAGGTTTGTATACTCAATATTTGGTGCCCATCAGACTGGTTGGTTTTACAAGTAAACTGTTCATGTTATGAGTCACATTAAAGGTTGGAAAATGTGTGGACTGACATATTGTGGTCTCAGTTTGTATATATCACAAACACCTGGCATCTTAACAGGGGTGTGTACACTATTTATATCCACTGTATAAGAGTAATGTTTCACACATGTCCATACCTTAGGCCATTTGTCCCCCCCCCCCATTTTGCTGCTCTCTGTCCAGAAGTATTTTACTGACAGGTTGTGAGGTATGCTACAGGAATGTTACATTATCTTCAGACAGACCCCTGTGTTAACCACTATGATGCAATGCAGTTAACCCCACCACAAGTGAACATGCACATAAAGCAATACAGTTATGACTGACAGTTGTGTTCATGGCAAATTGCATGCCCTCCTCATGCCTGTGGTATTGGCAAACCATAACAGAACAATTCCATACTCACCAGCTTCAGGCTGCTGGCCCACATGTAAACCAGAGGGACTTAGGTAGTTGTGGGAGAGAGGTATTGTCAGCAGACTCACATGTGGCATTGGTACAGGATGGATGCAGCATATCTGAACATTTACAGTACAACCCCCAATACTACACCATTTGCTGTCCTTCACCATAGATGTGCACTTCTGTGCATTAGAAACCCAATCCACAACTACAATCTGACCTGACACATGCACGTAGATACTCTACAGATACAAGTATATCTGCTACAGTAGTCTAGCAATCTCCACTGTGGCCTTACCTGCATGCTCCT
This sequence comes from Protopterus annectens, assembly GCF_019279795.1. Lineage (NCBI taxonomy): Eukaryota > Metazoa > Chordata > Ceratodontiformes > Protopteridae > Protopterus > Protopterus annectens. Next base: position 1,569,922,037 of record NC_056746.1, on the reverse strand, counting down.
CATCCATTGTCTGGGTGCCATCCACCTCCAGCAAGTGGGGGTCTGTACCCTGATGTTGTACTGGGATGAGTGCCCCAAGGTTGGTGAGGAGCTCCTACATGGGTGTCAGTGGGGGCTGCATGGCTAGGCCCCCACCTGTGGCTGTGTGCTTGTATGCATGTGCGTGAAGGCCAACATTGTTTGCCCTGTGGACAAGGTCATCCCACAGGGTGGTCTTCTCTAATGGATATTGCTGGCTCCAGCTGAACATGATTGCATTGTGCTGAAGTATGGCTTCAATGATAATGGTAGTCTCAGCCGCTGAAAATGTTGCCCTTTTATGATGCGACATTGCACTTGGAAGACATAAACAGGGAAACACATTGCAGGAGCTCATACATTTGGCAATGGTATGTAGAGAACCTGCACATGTACACTGAATACCAGTAGCCACCACTCACAACCATGCTATACCCCTGTAATCTATCAGCACAGTATCAGCTTGCATTGCACTCCTGGTCCTGATGTGTCATATTCCCCCAGTGAGGGCCAGTTAATTGTGTAATTCCTATTCCTCATTCAGGTCTGTGTAGACAGATGACATTGGCCATCTTCTTGTTGATGGGGTATGGATGTTTCCGAGGCTTGGTGTGGCTACAGTGTGTAATGGAGCTGGGAGCACATGCCTGAGTTCATGTAGGATGCAGCCAGGGATGCTATCATGTCCCATGGATACTTATGTCTGCTGCCTTTCAGTTAGCAATATGTACCTGCTAACTGGTGATGAGGGGAGAGTGCAGATGCTGTGCATATCCATCTATAGTGATGCTGAGCCAGGGGGGGTGATGTTTGCCCTAACTCTATCTGCAGCAGGTTGGCTATAGCTATGTTGTGTGTGTGTGGTCTGATTGACCACCATTACAGGTTGGGTTGGTTTGTTGCCTCTGAGATTGCAGACATATGGGAAGATGGCCTTGTGATTTGCCTTGGTGGATGTGTCCAATTTGTACTCATAGTTAGCCTTACAGTAATCCACCTGTGACCTTATATGCTTGTTCAGATAATGGCTGACTTGATGCCAGGTTGGTGCCTGCTCCTACTTTGCCCTGTACAGCCAATATAGGGACCAAGTCTGTGGTTTGTGTATTGCTGCCGTTCAGCAAAAGGGATTACTCTAGTTTGGTGGAGGCAGGTATTACAAGTAACACAAATAATGGAAAAATAAGAAAACCACTGCTCATGGTAAAGAAAAAGCACTCACTTTAATGTTTCCACACTATTAAAACATAAAATAAATTAACATACAAAATTCACGGACTAAGCACTTTCACCTGACAAAATATTAAGGTATCATCAGAGTCAGTGAAAACATATTTAAGCTCTATTTAAATAACACCAGATCTTAAAGTCAATAATTACATAATTTCCTGCCATGTCAAATTATGTAATATGAAGAATAAAATCTCTAATAATAAAAAATAATAAAAATGCTAAAACAGTTAAAAGTTAAAAATAAGATATCTGGAATGCAACTTTAGCCTATTGTAAAAATGGTAAATGAAAGAAATCTTTGCAAAAGATAGATCATAAACACTTTAAACTAGATAAAATATATCCATCAAGTATAAACTTCACATAAAAAAAATCAAACATCTTTTGCTCTCCTTTTTAGAAAACACAACAGAGATGTATTGTTATTAATGCATACTAACTAAGATTACACACGTGTATAACATGTTTAGCTTAATTAACTGACATTTTGCATCCCATGTCTGTTGTTATGAGGTGGTCAGCTACACCTTATACTGACATGTGCACAGGTAATACTTGATATACATTTCTGTTCTATGTCAGTATGGCACACTGTATTCACACTACTGCTGCCCAGTCATCCCTCTCAACCCGTTAGAGCAGGGCATCTGTAGGATACCAAACATTCATGGGGGGCAATGGGAACAAATTAGTGACACTGTCTTAATATTGCTGTAACACACTTGAGTCATTTGATAGCACAGTAGCCTTTGCATTGACAGGCATACCCTGGAGGATGTACAGCACCCATATGGCAGGAAGAGAGGAGAAATGCTAGGAGTGTGGCAGTGAGGGTAAGAACTTTAATGTTGGCAGTATGGCTGGTATAGGGACAGAGCTAGCTGATAGGGTGGCCAGGGGAAGGTTGATATATTGTGTGTGCAAGAGACCAGATGGAAGGGGAGTACAACTAGGTGTATAGGAGGCAGGTCACAATTGTGCTATCATGGTGTGGATGTGAGAAGAAAGGGGGTAGGGTTATCCTGAAGGAACAGTATGCCAAGAGTGTTTTTTGGAGGATGAAATGATTGTCTGATAGAGTGATGTTTATGAAGTTGGAAACTGATGGTGTAATGATGACTGTTGCTAACTGCATATGCTATGCAAGTTGGTTGTGCGATGGATGAGAAAGAAAAATGTGAAGTCGCTTGGATGACATGGTGATGACTGTACCCAAGGGTGACAGAGTTGTGATTGCAGCAGATTTCAATGGGAATGTTGATGAAGGGAACAGAGGGGATGAGGAAGTGATGGATATGTATGGTGTTATACAAAGGAATGCTGACAGTGAGATGGTAGTGGATTTTGCAAAAATGGATGGACATGGCGGTGATGAATATGTACTATAACATGAGGGAGGAGCATAGGGTGACATATAAGAGTGGAGGAAGATGCACACAGGTGGAATATATCCAATGTAGGAGGGCCAATTTTAAGTAGATTGGAGACTGTAAAGTGGTGACAGGGGAAAGTGCATTTAGGCAGCATAGAACGTTGGTCTGTAAGATGATGGTGATCAAGAAGAGTAGGAGTGTGAGGGCAGGACCAAGGATCAAATGGTGGGAACTGGAAAAGGGTGATTGTAAGGTGGAGTTCAGGGAAGAGTTAAGACAGGCACTAGGTGAAAGTGACGATTTACCAAATATCTGGGTAAGTACAGCAGATCTAGTAAGGGAGATGGCTAGAAAGGTGCTTGGTGTGACATGTGGGTGGAGGAAGGATTACAAGGAGACTTGGTGGTGGACTGAGGTAGTACAGGACAGTATACAGAAAAAGAGTTTGGGGAAGAAGGAGTGAGATTGTCAGAGAGATGAGAAAAGTAGACAGGAGTATGAGGAGATGAGGTGCATGCAAAGAGAGAGGTGGCAAAGGCTAAGGATGAGGCATATGAAGAGTTGTAAGACAGGTTAGACACTAAAGAGGGATGGAAGGACTTGTACTGATTGGCTAGACAGAGAGACTGAGCTAGGAAAATGTGCAGCAGATAAGGGTGATAAAGGATAATGAGGGAAATGTGCTAACAAGTGAGAGGAGTGTGTTGAACAGCTGGACAGAGTACTTTGAGAGGCTGATGAATGAAGAGAATGAGACAGAGAGAAAAGTTTGGATGATGTGGGTATGGTGAATCAGGAAGTGCAATGACTTACCAAGGAGGAAGTAAGGCTAGCTATGAAGAGGATGCGTATTGGAAAGCCTGTTGGTCCACATGACATACCTGTGGAAGCCTGAAGGTGTTTAGGGGAAATAGCAGTGGTGTTTTTAACCAGAATGTTTAATGATAAATTGGAATGTGAGCGGTTGCATGAGGAGAAGAGAGAAAGTGTTTGGTTACCCTTTTAAGAATAGGGTTGATGTGTAGAGCTGTAGTAACTACAGATGGATAACATTGATCAGTCACAGCATGAAGTTATGGGAAAGAGTAGTGGCAACTAGGTTAAGCAGGGAGGTGATGAGTAGTGGTCAGCAGTATGGTATCATGCCAGGTAGGAGCATACAGATGTGATATTTCTCTGAGAGTGTTGATGCAGAAGTACAGAGGAGGTCAGGAGTTGCTTTGTGTCTTTCTAGACTTAGAGAAAGCATATGACAGGGTGCCTAGAGAGGAGTTGTGGTATTGTATGAGGAAGTCATGAGTGGCAGAAATATATGTAAGAGTGGTACAGGATATATACAAGGCTGGTGTGACAGTGGTGAGGTCTGCATTGGGAGTGATGGATGCATTTAAGGTGGAGGTGGATGACATCAGGGATCGGCTGTAAGCCCTTTCTTATTTGCAATGGTGATGGTCAGGTTGACAGACAAGATCATACAGGAATCCCTGTTGACTATGATGTTTGCAGATGACATTGTGAACTGTATTGAGAATAGGGAACAGATTTAGGATAGCCTGGAGAGGTGGTGATATGCTCTAGAGAGGAGAGGAAAGACGTCAGCAGGACTATGGCAGTAATATCTGTGTGTGAATGAGAGAGAGGATAGCGGAATGTGGAGGATGCAGGGAGTATAGCTGGATGTGTTGAAATGATTGGGATCAACATTTTAGAGTAATGACGACTGTGAAGGACAGGTGAAGAAGAGAGTACATGCAAGATGGAGAGAGTGGAGAAGAGTGTCAGGAGTGATTTGTGGCAGATGAGTACCAGTAAAAGTGAGAGGGAAGGTCTACAAGAGGGTAGTTAGACCAGCTATTTCATATGGGTTGGAGACAGTGGCATTGACAAAAAGACAGGAGTCAGAGCTGGATGTGGCAAAGTTACAGATGTTAGGATTTGCACTGGGTGTGACAAGGGTGCACAGGATTAGCACTGTGTATATGAGAGGGTCAGCTCATGTGGGATGGATTTGAGACAAAGCCGAAGAGGCAAGATTATATTGGTTTGGACATGTACTGTGGAGGGATGCTGACTATATTTGGAAAAGGATGGTAAGGATGTAGCTGCCAGGTAAGAGGAAAAGAGGAAGGCCTCAGATAATGTTCTGGAAGTGGTGAGAGAGGACGTGCAGGTGGTTGATGTGACAGAGCAAGATGCAGAGGACAGGAAGAAATTACAACAGATGGTCCACTGTGGCGACCCCTAATGGGAACAGCCAGAGGAAAAAGAAGGAGATGTTGTAATGTCAGTGTTCATAGATTTGCCAAGGATTTGCCATAAATAACACATATCTATGAGTAAATGACTACAAATATGAGTCACACATAATGTCAGTGTGCATAACACTAGACAGTTACATGAGATGAGTTCAGTATATCACATGCAATTCAACACATACATCTGCAACAGTACTTTATTATGCAAATACCATGTATGGGTCTCTCACATTTCTGAGACAACCAAGTATATCATAGTTGTATTCACAAGTAAGATATGGATATGTAAGACATCCCAGTAGCTTGCCTAGCATTGTCACATTCAGTATTGTTCAACACACACTGCAGTAGTAGTCATATGTGACCCATCCTTTCTATGTCACTGCAGACAGACCTAGATGCTATGGCCATTGGCTCTGATCAGCAATATATCAGTACAGCAAGTGCTGTTGACACATGTATGTTAGACTTCCTATTTCCCATTCTTACATACCCCCTTCTGCAGTCCATTACATGCTTATTTGTTTGATATAGCTTTTTTGTTTTCCAAGTGTAGGTGGTTGTATCCTGGTTTTTTTTGTTTTTTTTTCTCAATGTTTCTCTCTCTCTCTCTGTCTCTCTCTCCCTCATGGATATAAGGTGTGCATCCATTTTGCATAGGCAGCAGTGTGCCTTTTGTAGATAATGCTCATAAGCAGCTGATGGCCTGTGCACCAATTGGTGCCTCCCACTTGCTAACTGCATGCATAACAGCTGTGTTGTTATTCATATAGCCAATGGCATGGCAACACACTCCTATAATTGAGTACTTCTTGTGGGCATTGGCCCTTTTCCTTGCCAGTGAGGGGGACTTTATGGAGGTGTGTAAACAACAGCATCGCAAGAGGTATTTGGAAATACCTCATACAACCAAAACTGTGGACACAGACCAACAAAATGGGGGAGAATGTTAAAGACATAGGGACAGAATGTAAGCATTGCTGTTATACAGTTGGATTAATGCTAGTCTAACAAGGTTTGTGTGAACATGGGGTTTCTGTGTGATTTTAACTCTGACAGTGTTATGTGTTTGACATAACTCTCAACTGTAGTTCTATCTGCAGAATGGCCAGAGTTTGGACTCCTATGTTTGGTGTGTTCCTCAGACATTTTTTGTCTTTGGAAAATCAGTAGCATACTCTGGGGATTGCAGTCAGTAACTGCTAACATCCATTTGTGTTTCTGACCTCATATCCCTCAGAAAAGATATGCTTTACACCAGCAAGTTTCTAACAGCAATATTTTAAATATACCCCTGTTTTTGGGCCTCTGTCCCACAATTATGTCAGGCTTTGTCCAGACGTCATGCAGTAAGAGGTTGATAGGTATGATATATGATTATTTAGTGCCTACATAACTGATATCATCCCATTGATGTATTAGACTACCAGACATGTTATGTGGAAGAGGCTTTATATATGAGAGGAAAGCCTGGATATTCTGTTGAACTCTGTACAGCTGAGAGGTCTGTGTATTTCTGGCAATTGTTGACAGACTGTCAAGATTGTGTAGCAGTGTAGTGTGTCAATGTTATTTGGCTTGTGTAGGGAGGGTTGTGGATGTATGTGTTGTGGCTCCTTTTCTATCTGCCTGTGCATGCTGCTCCTGTTTCTGGTGGTATGTCAGCTGTATATGTTAGTAGGGGCAGACTGAGACATGTCCCATACCACGGTCAGGCTTCATACTACACTGTGAATTGGGCCAGTGTATGTAGAGGGAGTGTGTGAGTGGCAAACATGTTGAGATGTTTTTCTTCACACAATCCTTATACTGTACTGTTCCTTTGGCATACTGGTATGTCACTGTGACTGTGGTGGAATTGGTTGTGGGTATGCACTTTCACACCGGTGTCTGTTTTTCAGTGCTTTTACATCCCTATAGTGCCTGATATAGTTGCCAATACATGTATAATTCCCCCTAGTGGATTTGGGTTAGTGTTGGGTCAGTCTGACTGTAGTTTGGACAGTGCTTGGTGACATGCTTAGCAGCTGAATGTAGTTTCTTTAATGTGATGTTATATTTAGATATTTGTAGGATGTGCTGTTGCCTGGTCCCCATAAGTGTTGTGTATTTCTGACACATCAGTGGGATGATAGGAGGATTTCAGTCACTAACTAGTGAGAAGTAATTGAGTGTTGGACTTGTGCTATTTCAGTCAATATATGTCAGGACAGACATGAGGGTGTTAATGCAGCAACTGTATCAGCTTATCTACTCCAATATTTCAGATATGTCCCTATTTTCATGCCTTTCTTCCCCCACTTTGTCAATCTTGGTCCAGATTTGTTGCACTAAGGGGTTCTGGGCCAACCTCTCAACTGTCTGGATTGTTGCAGTATGCCCAGGTTTATTGCTCATATTTCTGGTCTGTTCAACAAATTCATTATTATTATATCCCTGGTAAATCACTGTGGTGATCTGCGGATTTCTGACAGTAAATGATGACATACATTTCAGTTTCAGAACTCACATCCTTCCGAACATGTATGCTGAAACAAACCCTGTCACCGGTAACATTCTACATTTATAAGAGCAATATTTAAAATATGTACCTAGTTTGGGCCCATTGTTCCCCATTTGGACAGCCTTTGGACATATTTCTTGCACTAAGAGGTTGAGAGGTATGTTTGTGAGGTATAACTCTACTACATGTTACGAGTATATATATATATATATATATATATATATATATATATATATATATATATATATATATATATATACACATATATTTTTACTTTTTATATACATTTAGTTATATATATGTATATGTATATTTTATGTGTATATATCTATTTATATTATGTATTTATTTTTCCATATATATGCATCTCCGTACATATATACATGTGTATATGTATAAATACAAAACTTGACTGATTCTATGAAATCTTTTCCCTACTGTTGAATGACTGTACTGCATATGTTTGAAAAAGCATCAGCAATCCTTACCACTGAAATGGTGTAGTAGTATCTTTCTCTGACAATGGTGTACAGGATCCTGAGTTTGAAACTTGGCAAAGCTGGTTATTTTTTATGTACATTATATTATGATATTATACCCTTATAATATTATTATAATATCATATTATATTATATTTTGATATATATATATATATATATATATATATATATATATATATATATATATATATATATATATATATTTATATATCTGTTAGAACATATAAAATGTGCTTCCATTACAGTAGCAAGGGGTGTAACTATACTGTATGGGACACATGTATACATGGGTGGTTTCACATGTTATATGCACTCACGCTACCATTTTACCCCAGTTACACTACCCTGGGTGACAAACATAACTTACCACATATTTTAATATGAAAATATTTCTTTTAACACTGCTTTCCCTTGTAAAATTAAATTGCCAGTTGTAGTACTCAAACCATGTTTGCTTGTATGCCAAGCTGGGACTCTAACTACTACACTACCTTGGTTTGGGAATTTAAGCCGTATATTTTTATTTAAATCGTATTGCATATTAATATTATGTTATTATATTAAATGGAGAGTATTGAGATTGTTGGCCATGTCATTGAGGACTGCTGTCATGACATAATGGCATACATTTCAGTTTCAAATATGTACCCTTCAGAACATTCATGCTAATGCATAACCTGTTTTGAATTAACTTTCTGTCTGTCCTCTGTGCAGATGGGATGACACCGGTACTCAGGCTGTGACTACACTGCAGAATGGGTCTGGGAGCCCATGCCTGTGTTCATGTAGGATGCAGGCAGGAATGGTATCAAGCCTATGGAGACCTCTGTGTGTTGCCTTTGAGAGGGCCTTACAGACCTTCTTCCTGATCATGAGGGGAGGGGGGCAGGTGTTTTACATGCACATGTGTACATATGGGGGGACAGGGAGGTTAAGTTTACACTTTACCTGTCTGCAGCCAGTTGCCTATATTTATGGCATATGTGTATATGGTGTTATTGAGCACCACTACAGAGCAGATATGTGTGTTGCCTCTGGAATTTGGACACATCTGGAAGGCCTACTGATTGTCCTTGGTGGATGTATCCAGTTTGCTCTCAAAGACAGCCTTAGTGTACATCACCTGTGACCTTATTTGCTTGTGCAGAAGAAGGTGACATGGCTGCCAATGAGGCAGCTGTTCCTTATTGGCCCATCCAGCAATTATTTCCACCTATGATGGTAGTTGTGTATTGCTGCTGTCCACCACAAGGTTCAGTCTACCTTGAGGTGGTTGATGTTGTCCTGTCAGGTATTGCTGAGACCATGCAGCTATGTAGATGCCCATATAGTATTGTGGTGTGGGCCTGGACACTGCTGCTAGTTCCAACATATGGGATGTCCTTCATGAGGGCCTTGCCCCTTTTCCCTGCCTGTGCAGGAGACATTACGGAGGTGTGGGGGCTACAGCTTCACAGACAGTAGGTGGGAATACCTCACAGGACAGGACATGTGGCAACAGCCCAACAACATGTGGGACAAAGGTCTAGATTTTGGTACAGATTGTATGTCATTAGTGCTGTTATACACATTGAGGGTTGCTAGATTGACAGGGTTCATCTGGACATACATTTACTGAGTGACCTGACATCTGACAGTGATATGCCTCTGATATACCTCTCAACTGGCATGTTGTCCACAGAGTGGCCAGAGGTTTGCCTGTTATGTTTGGTCAGTTCCTCGAATAACATCTTTTTTGTGATGTCAGTAGGATAATGTGAGGATTGTAGTCACTAACTGTTGACATCCATTCCTGACATCATATCCTTTAGGGATGTTATGTTACAACAACACATGTAACACCAGCTACTGTTTCAGTTTGTAACACCATTATGTGTGATATGTCCCTCTTTCTGGCCACCTGGCCCCCAAGTACGTCATGCATTGTCCAGATGTCCTGCACTATGAGGTGCAGAGGTATGGTAGATCATTAATTACTGACTGCACTCCAGTTATCATCCCAGTGACCTAGCAGACTCCTGGCCATGGTATGTGGCAGTGGCCAGGATTATGGTTCTACACCCTGGAAATTCTGTGGCAGTCTGTACATATGACAGTTATGTATGTATGGCCATTGTGAACAGACTGTCAGGATTGTGTAGCAGTGTTGTGTGTAGATGTTTGTTGGTCTGGGTAGGGAGAGTGGCATATGTGAGTGCCATACATCCCCTTACCTATCTGACTGTGGATGCTGCTACGGCTGCTGGCAGTGCATCAGATCTGTATGCTTGTAGGGGCAGACTGTGAAATGTCCTGTAAATCCTCAGCATTCCCAGTACAATGTGATTTTGGCCAGTATATGTCAGTGTAGTGTGTGATTGCTAATCAGGATATGTTTGTTCAGACAGTCGTACTCTGGAGTTCATTTTGGGTACTGGTATGTTGCTGTGACTGTGGTGCAAATATTTTTGGGTGGACATTTTTACACCACTATCTGCTTTTCACTACAGTTCTATCCCTGTAGTGCATGCTATATTTGAATATACATGAGTAATTGCCCAGAGCTGATGTGGGGGAGTGTTGTGTTGGTCTTACTGTGCTACATAAGGGGCTGGGTGACATGTTTGGCAGCTGTGAGAGGATTTTCATTCTGTTACATAACTGCAGTCATACCTCTACAGTGTCCAGAGGCCTAGACACTGTCCAGATACATGACTCATATGTTTGGTCTGTTCCCCACACAGTTGTTGTCCTTAGTTAATCAGTCAGATACTCTGGGGAATGCAGTCAGTACATGCTAACATCTGTTAGTGTTACTGATGTGATATCCATCAGAAAAGATATGTGACATCAAACCCGGTAAAACCAGCAACTATCTAAATTTATAACATCAATATGTCCAATATAACCGTGTGTTTGGGCCTCTGTCCCCCAATTATGTAAGGCTTTGTTCAGATGTCATGCACTAGAGTTTCAGAGGTATATAGTATCATTATTTATTGCCTTGATTCCTGCTACCATCCCAGTGGTCTCATAGATCCTCAGACATGTAACAAGGAAGTGACCATAGATATGTGTCCTGTGTCTATACATTCTATGGAAAACTGTACATTTGAGAAGTCTGTGTATGTCTGACCATTGTTAACAGACTGTCAGGATTGTGTAGCAGTGTAGTGTGTATATGTTATTTGGGCTGTGTAGGGAGGGAGTACATGTGAGTATCATAGCCCCTTTCTATCTGACTGTCCATGCTGCTCCAGTTTCTGGTTCCCTATCACCTGTATATGTTTGTACAGGCAGACTGTGACATGTCCCATAACACCTTCAGATTTCCACTACACTGAGACATAGGGCAGTATATGTAGTGGTAATGTGTGAGTGGCAAATGGGATATTGTTGCTCACACAGTCATTATACTGTAGTGTTCAGTTTGCTTACTGGTATGTTGTTGTGAATGTGGTGCAATTGGTTGTGGGTATGCACTTTCAAACTAGTGTCTGTTTTCCACTAGTTTTACATCCCTGTAGTGTCTGTTATATTTGCAAATGCATGTGTACAACTCCATAGCTGGATCTGGGTAGTGTTATATCAGTCTGATTGTAGTTTAGACGTTGCTTGCTAGCTGAGTGTAGTTTCCCTAATGTTGTGTTATGTCCACACATTTGTAGGATGTCCTGTTGTCTGGCCGATATCATTGGTCTGGTCCCCATAACTGTTATGTATTCATGACATATCAGTGGGATGTTGTGGGGATTGAGGTCACTAACTAATGAGAAGCAATTAAGTCGCAGACTTGTGATATATCAGTCAATATATTTTAGGACATACAGTGTTACTACATCACCTTTCTCAGCTTATCTACTCATGTATTTTGGATATGTCCCTAATTTCTTGCCTTCGTCCCCCCACTTTGTCAGGCTTGGTCCAGATCTATTGCACTAAGGGGGTCTGAGCATATCTCTCTACTGTCAGGATTTTCACAGAATGTCCAGATGTTGAGCCCATACTTTTCTTCTGCTCTACAATTTATTTGTATTTGTCTGGCAAATCACTGTGATGATCCATGGATTTATGTCAGTAAATAATGACATAACATTTCAGTTTCCAACCTGATATCCTTCAGTAATTGTCTGCTGAAATGCACCATGTTGCTATAGCAAATGTCTTCGTCCCTGACAGCGATAGTTGAACTATGTCCCTATATCTGCCCCCCTTTTCAGCCTTTGTACAGGTGTCTTGCACTAAGAGGTTGAGAGAGAGATGGTTATGAAGTCTGACTGCACTGCATATTATGTACGTACATTTATGTATATATATATATTTCCCTTCTTTTATATATTTATATATGTATATCTATATTATTTATCCACTATTTCATATATGTGTTTCACAGACACACACACACACACACACACACACACACACACACACACACACACACACATACATATATATATATATATATATATATATATATATATATATATATATATATATATATATATATATATATATATATATATATATATGGGTTCACTTGAAAAAAACGAAATTCCAAATAACCGAATCGCACTATCTCGAATGCACAATCCCAAAAGCTTACAAACCCGACGGTCCACAATCACGAATATTACAGTCCCGAACTAGCATAATAAATAGCATCATTGCCTTTAAGCAGACGTACGTTGTATGGACACAAACATGGCATCTTAACTGTTTTTCCCCACCTGGAACTCTTGGTGCGATATACAAAGTAATACAATCACAAAAAGGAAAGGATATACTGATAATAGACAAGTACGTATACCATCTGGAGAAAAAAGCCGTGCCCAAACATTACTGGTGTTGCAAATGGAAGAGATCCATGAGGTGCAAAGGTAGGCTAATCACTACTGCCATTGCCGAAGGTGAACAGCTGTTGAAAAGTGTTTCACACTCACATACAGGGGACCCGACCAAAGTTGAGCTTTACAGTATGTGTGCTGACCTTAAACATAGAGCACTTGTTTCTTGTGATTCCCCTTGTCTAGTTGTGCAAGATGTATTAGCGTCTACTTCATTAGATGTTGTCCCCCAACTTCCAAATAGAAGAGCATTGCTGCAGCAAATGGGGAGGGTAAGACGGAAATGTAGTAGAGCTGCGAACAGCATACATGTTACTTTACAAACCTTAAATGTTCAGCAATTTACTCTTAAGACAGGGAATTTCACAGAGAAATTAATTATGGATACCAGCGAAGAGAGTACAGTGATAAATGTTTACCACTGTGGATAATTTCTTTGACCTAAGTAATGCAACAATCTGGCTAATGGATGGCACCTTTTTTTTACAAAGGTGTTATTTGTAGGCAATTATATTCCATTCATGGCTTTTTACAGTGTGGCGGTTACAGTAAGTCTGTACCGTTATTATACTGCCTAATGAGTAAAAAGTCACTCAGAGCTTATAATGCTATGTGGGATACTGTTTTTCAGTTAATGGAAGAGCAAGAATTTGAAGTACATCTGTGCTACTTGTTATGTGACTTTGAGATAGCAACTATGAAGAGTATTGCTATCAAGTTCCAAGGGGTGAGATCAAAAGGCTGTTTATTCCATTTAGTCGAAATGTGTGGAGGAAAGTACAACAGCTGGGTTTGACCCATCTGTATAATAGTAATGTACGTTTTCAGCTATCAGTTAAGTGTTTGATAGCTTTGGCATTTTTACCGGAGGATGAAGTATTACAGGCATATATAGAACTGAAAATGTCATTTCCTAAATAAGGGCAAGATCTTGTGCAATATTTTGGAGACTGGTATGTACTAGGCAGAAAAAGACAGTTTAAAACTATGTCTGCTTGTGTTGCCCAGTTTCCCCCTCTATTTCCTGTCAGTTTCTGGAATGTGTCTGAGTTGAATAGTTTATGTTTGCCTCGCAAGCAAAATTCTGTTGAGGCATGGCATCGTAGACTAAAGTGTCTGTTTGAGGCAAAGGCGACAGATTTAGGAATTCTTATGCAGATGCTGGCAAGAGAACAGGACAGAGTGGATGAGTTAAGAGTCTGCCTGAGTAGTGGCAGTCCACCCAGTCCTAAAAGACATAAACTTGTGATGTGACATCAGCACTTTGAAACTATTTTGGCAAAGCGAAAATCGTATAGCACTTCAGAGTTTTTAAAAGCTATTGCATGTTTACTTCAGATATAGGATGGAGATGGAATACATGTTCAACACTGTTGTTTGATTTTGTACTGTACTGGTGTTTCACGGGAGTACCACATAATCTTGACTAGTAGGTATTAAGCAAAGGTAGAGAGAAGAAAACTTACAAATAGTGTATATTTTCAGTATTTTAAACGTTCGAGATTGTAATATTCACGATTGTGGACCTTCAGGTTTGTAAGCTTTTGGGATTGTGTGATTCGATTATTTGGAATTTCGGTATTTTCAGGTGAACTATATATATGTATATATATATATATATATATATATATATATATATATATATATATATATAGCCAATCCCTTACTGCAAGACATCTTCAAAAAGCCTGACAAAGTGGAGGGATAAAGGCCAAACAATAGTGACATCTTTGAATATGGCTGTTGCACACATAGAAGTCTGCTGGAGTAGCATAGTTTGATTTAACATATATTTCCTGATAGATTCCAGGTCTGAAACACAAATGATTGTCATCATATACTGATGTCAATGCTCACATCATCCAACTGATTTGTCAGAAACCCACAACTGTTATGGGGAACAGACCAAACATATGAGCCACACATCTGGACAGTGGAGAGGTATGACTGCAGTCATGTAACAGAAGAGAAAAAACACTGACAGCTTCCAACCATTTCACCCAGCACCTTCTGAGCCACAGTAAGACCAACACAATACTACCCCAAATCAGCTCTGGAGAATTATTCATGTATCTCCAAATATATCATGCACTACAGGGATGGAACTGTAGGGAAAAGCAGACATTGGTGAGAAATTGCCCACCCACAACCATTTGCTCTACAAGCACAGCAACATCCCAGTACCCCAAATTAAATCAAGAGTAGAACAACTGTTTGACCAAACATATCCTGATTGCCAGTCACACACTACATCGACATATACTGGCCCAACTCACCGTCTACTGGGAATCTTGAGGTGTTACAGGACATGTCTCAGTCTGCCTCTACAAACATATACACCTGATAGACCACCAGCAACTGTAGCAGCATGCACAGTCAGACAGAAAAGGATCTGCCCTCTTCCTACTTAGCCCAACAAACATTTACACACAGCACTGTTACACAATCCTGGCAGTCTGTTAACATTGGCCACACATACATAACTCTCAACTGTACAGATTTTGACAGAATGTCCAGGGTGTGGGACCATATTTATGGCCACTGCCACATACCACTTCCAGGAGTCTGCTAATGGTATCAGGAGTGCAGTCACTAAATAATGATATACCATACCTTTGAACCTCTTACTGCAAGACATCTGGACAAAGCATGACATACTTGGGGGACAGTGGGCCGAAAAGAGGGACATATCTCACATAATGGTATTACAAACTGAAACAGTTGCTGGTGTTACAGGGTTTGTTGCAACATAACATCCCTGAAGGATATGATGTCTGAAACATTAATGGATGTCAATATTTACTGACCACAATCCTCACATTATCCTTCTAATTTCTCAAAAAGAGAAATTGTCTGAGGAACAGACCAAACATAACAGGCAAACCTCTGGGCAGTCTGTGGACATCTGGACAGTTGAGAGATATATCAGAGACATATCACTGTAAGACGTCAAGTCATGCAGAAAATGCATGTATAGACAAACCATGTTAATCTAACAATTTTCGATGTGTATAACAGCAATACTTACTTAAAATCTGTACCCAATTCTGGAGCTTTGTCCCCCATGTTGTTGGGCTGTCTTCACATGTCTTGTCCTGACAGGTATTTCCACCTACCATCTGTGAAACTGTAGCCCCCACACCTCCATAATGTCCTCCACACAGGCAAAGAAAAGGGGCAAGGTCCACATGAAGTACTTAATTGCAACACTGTGTTGCTATGGCATTGGCTAATGGAAAGACAACACAGCTGCTGGATGCAAGTAGCAAGTGGGAGACACCAGTTGGTGCACAGGCCATCACTTGCTCATGAGCATTACCTACAAAAGGCAAGCTGCTGCCTATGCAATATAGATTTGAACTCATCTACACAAAGACATACTGCGACTACACAAATCTAAACATTTGCATTAGTCCGAGGAAACTCTTCAGCACTATAACAGGTATGTGAATCACATAAGCTTGTAATGGAGTGCAAAAGGGGGATGAAATAATGTGAAATAGGAAGTTAAACCTTAGGTCGCAACAAGACCTGCTGGATTCACATGCTCCTGCTGCTGTCCGGCACCTATGGCCATTCCTGCTTGCCCTGTCTGCAGTGACATGGATCACATCTCTGGCCCCTGAGTCACCCCAGCAGAGGTCAACTCATGTATGACTACAACTGGAGTGTCTGTTGTCCATTACTGAGTATGACACTGCTAGGCCAGCTACCTGGGATGTTGTAAATAGTCATATGTCACCTGTGAATGCTACTATGATACATATGCTTGTCTTACAAATGTAAGAGACTTATATAGGGTATGTGCATAGTACACAACAGGTGCAGTAGTGTGTGTTGAATGGTATGTTATATCCTGAGCCCATACCTGACAACTGCCCAGAGTTTTGCAGACTGACCATGTCTGCCTCATATTTGTAGTCAATGCCTCATACAGTTATGTATTGTCTGACACATTACTGGCAACCCATTAAAGACTGAAGTCATAACATAGTCGCATACATTTGATTGTCAAATGTCATATCCTGTGGAGTAGACCTGTAAATGTGACACCATCTTTGCTGGCAACTAAGTGTTTTCATCTAGATTCATAAAGTGACACTATTTTCTGGCTTTTACCCACCAGTGTCTGGCATACTAGGCTATTTACAAACCAGTCTGATGGTGTTTCTGCATATCTGTTCGACAAACTCCACTCATGCATTATGCACACAAGGACTTCACCTGGTCTGTGACATATATAGTACTTGTTGGCGGGATAGTGAAGTGTCCCACACAATACGCTGTCTGTAAAATACACTCCCTCCCCATATGTCTAGCAGAGTACATGTATAGCCCTCTATAAGAAAAAGCTGGACTGCATGGGAAATGGATGAAACACCCCTGGGATCCCGCGTGTGTCCCAGCTGGACAGGGGAAACAGGTGCTGGCTTTGAAGGGACATGGGCGAAAGTCTGGGCCATGCTTATGAGGGCATCAGGGCCAGTAGTCTTGTATCATCCTATGAGGCTATGTACATAGTACTTTACATGTTTTCTGTATGTATTTTAGACTGTCCTGCAATGTTGTCTGAAATGAATCCCTGTGAGTCTGAACTGTGTAGGCACTGCAGTGATAGTGTATAGTCCTGTTCCTTCATCTGTTATCATCACATATTGTTATATCTTGTCATTGTGTGTGGTCTGTATAGCAGTAAGTCAACTATTATAGTACGTGCATATGCACTTGGTGACACTGTATAGCTCACTCCAATAGCTTTGGTCTTGGCCACAATTACCATTCTGCTACCAGGCCCATCACACAGTAGGACTTGTCACCCTTTGTTGTGGGGCTTACAGTAGCAGTGAACGAGATGGATTGTGGCAGGCAGAACTACAGTAAGGTCTGTCCTGAAGGGCCCATAGGTGTCACAGCTGTGCCAGATTGTACCAGGAGTGTGTGTGTGTGTGTGTGTGTGTGTGTGTGTGTGTGTGTGTGTGTGTGTGTGTGTGTGTGTGTGTGCGTGTGTGTGTGCGTGTGTGTGTGTATTAGCAAACATAATACTGCAGGGTATTAATTTACATATGTTGCCTTCCTCTCGCAGATGAACACAAGGCTTGTTGTCCCTCTCCCTCACAACCTGATATCAGTGTCTTAGCGTACTCTCATGATGATGGTGGTCATAGTGAGGCACAGGTGGGGTTGTTGGTGCCAGAATCTGTGCCATTGTTTGGTATCCTACTTTCACCCACCATGTCCTCACGCACAGTTAGTATGCCCACACATACCCAGTCCCCAGCAGCCACGGATAATGGACAGGTTAAAGGTGGTGGCATGGAACAGGCTAGTGTCTTGAGTATGGTGAGTGTGAGTGTAGACACCAGCCATAGCCAGCGATCAGGAGAGATCACACACGAGCAGATGGACAGGAGTACTCGATGGAGGACTGCTGACCATCAAGCCCATGTCACAAGTGCCACTGCAGATGTCACCAGGTGCATGATAGGTTCCATCATGGAGGTACAGGTGTGTACTGACTGCAACACCAGACAGATGATCAGGGTCATGAATGCAATGCTCCCTGCCATGTGTGATGACCTCCACGTCATTTGTAATGCCATATGTCATTTTGCCAATGTTGTGGATTGACATTGGGGTGAAGACATTGTCACTACTAGACCGTGCAATGTCTGTGCTTGAGCATGTGGTGGGAGTAGGTCATCGGCCAGGTGGATGTAGGTCAGCAACATGATCAACTGTGAGCCCACGTGGCCATGCACATTCACAGTCCCATAGTGGCAGTACCAACAGCACTATCAAAGGAAGGGTGCTGTCCACAGCACACTGGACCAGGCCATAGGCACATTTTCCTGGCCAGTCCCATCAGGGGTGTGGATCCAGCAGACAGCAGTCACCATCAGAGAGTAGTACTGCATCTGTCCTTGGGCCTGGCAGTGCCAGTGATACTACTGGCAGAATCAGGTCCCATGTCCCTGCCAGGAGATGATGAACTGTACATCCTGCCATGTATGGTCCACAGCTGTCCAACATAGCCCTGTGTCGGGCATCCACATGGCTTGATGGTGTGCAGATAAACACTCACACATCCCTATCACAGGCAGTCCCCACCAGACATGCACAGCTCGTCTGCATGGCCCAGTTGAACACCACCCCTCCAGACACACACACACACACACACACACACACACACACACACACACACACACACACACACACACACACACACACACACACACACAGACAAACACACAATGTCAGTCATATGGCCCAGCTTAGTGCATATGATGATACTTGAGCCACAACCCTGTTATCCATACCATTAATGCACGGACATGCGCATATGGGTGTGATGCACAGGGTGACTATAGTATAGTGTAGCAATGTCATGCTGTGTAAGGTGCTGTCTGCTGGCAATAGTTATGGGTACACATTAAAGTGTATGTACCTTGTTAGCCATGATGCACTATTACTGCTAGCAATGCTGACTGACTGTAGTGTCACATACTGTATTCTGGTTGTGTTCCAGGTGTTTGTGTGTCTGCAGGCTGTGGGCCTGCTGACAGTAGCAATGATGAGGAAGGCAAAGTGGAAACACAGTGACATTTTCATAGCCAAGTTACAGGTGTATATGTACATGTTTACCAGGTGTGTTTACATGCAACAGTGTGTGAGGGGCAATTGTGGCAGACAGTGTGACCTTGCATACATACCCTTGACACAGCCACCTAGCATTCATACATGTCACCTGGGTGTTCTGTAGGATCGCAGGCTCACACATACAGAGGAGGTTACTTGAGTACTGGCAGTAGGTCCCTCACAAGCTTAGTCATTACTTTAACTGCAACAGATTCAGCTATATGGACCTGTTGCCTCTGCCATTTCTGTCACATCCACTCGACCATCATGCAGTTGATGAGGGTATGCCTGGTACTGTGTATGACAGGTTTGGGGTATGTATTCCTGACGCTTGTCAGCCTGTGTTAGTTTAACCTGACAATAACCAGCATGTCTGTCTGCTATCTTATATGCATGTCTGACCTCTTATGCTGGTAGTGCACATAGAGTCATAGTCCTGTACATGGGGCAGCAGATGAAGGGCTGAGCACAGCCCCTACCTGCACAGTCTGATGAATGATAGCACTAGATACATAAGACAGATAGCACAGCGGTACTGTAGTGTGGCAGTGTCTGCCACTACAATTGCATTGGGTGACAATTGCAAGGGCTGCTAGGATTGCCAATGGTGCATTCAGAGGCACTTAATATGTTAGAGCCATCTGAGACACACACATACACACACACACACACACACACACACACACACACACACACACACACACACACACACACACACACACACACACACACACACACATTTGCCACAATTGAGTGTAGAACCCCTGCTTATCTAGTTATTTGCACTATAGTGATAGTTATTACATGCGTAATGGAGCTTATAGGGCTGTTATCCAAATGTACTTCTAAGGGCAATGACATCAGCAGGACTGCTAAAGTAGAGCGGTGGGAAGTGTTGTTGGTGGGAAAAGCCTCAAAAAGCTTCATCCTACAAACATACACTCTTACAAACTCTTGTACATACACTTATATGCACACATTTGCCAGACCTGAGAATAGAACCCCTGCCTCTCTAGTCATTTGGACTATACATTTACATAGTTATTGCACGCACTACATAGTTTAGATGGCTGAGAGATGTCTAAAGGTACTTCTGAAGGGAATGACATCAGCAGGACTGCTAAAGTAGGGCACTAGGAAGTGTAGTGGTTGTAAATGGCCTAAAACTATTTCATCTACAAAGAAACACACACACACATTTGCCAGGACTGGGATTAAAATCCCTACGTATTTAACTATTTGTACTACAGTGTTATACAGTTATTGCATATGCTACAGAGCTTATAGGGCTGCAAAATGCACAAAGGTGCTTCCAAGGTGAATGACATCAGGAGGACTGCTAAAGTTGGGCAATGGGATGTGTACTGGGTAGGAAAGTCCTCAAAATACTTCAGCCTACAAGCATAAACACACACACACACATGCACACAGAAATATTTGTGAGAACTGAGAGTAGAACCACTGCCTATCTAGTTATTTGCCCTATACTGTTAAAATGTTATTGCACGTGCCATGGAGCTTATAGGGCTGGGGCTGTGGAAACGCATGTCTAAGGGGAAATGACATCAGCAGGACCATTAAAGTCGGGCACTGGGAAGTGTACTGTGTATGAATGGACTAAAACTGCTTCATCTACAAATAAACACACACACCCACACACTTACATTTGCCAGGATTGAGATTAGAACCTCTACTTATCTAGTCATTTGTACTATAGTGTTACACAGTTATCTCACATGCTACTGAGCTTTTAAGACTGAGAGGTATCCAATAGTACTGCTAATGTGAATGACAGCAACAGATCTTGTGAAGTAGGGCAATGGGAAGTGTACTGAATGGGAACAGCCTCCTAATACCTAAACCTACAGACACACACACAAACACACACACACACACACACACACACACACACACACACACACACACACACACACACACACACACACACACACACACACAGGTGATGTGATATCATAACCCCCACTGCAGTACTATTACACAATGGAGCTCACCTTCATGCTGGCACGTGTGACTGGTTATGACCGGTATGCCACTGTCCACAGCAGAACATCACTCTATGCCATTCAGGGTATCTGTGTGTATGACTCAATCTCTGTGTGTCCCCCTGTGTCTCTCTCTCTCTATCACTGTTTGTCTCTCTCTTCCCCATGTCTATGTGCATGTATGCTTGACATATTGTTATCTGTTGCCCATATATGTCTGTGCATCACATGCAACAGATGCAGATATATCACATATGGGCCACCTACAGCTAGCTGAGGGTAATCCTGTCTGATGGGTGTGTGTAGGGACAGTTAAGATGTACATAGCTGTCTGTATGCAAATACATGTATGCACAATACAGTTATATAGTCTGATGTGGGTTCCAACATGGCCTGTGATTATTTAAGTGTAGGAGCATGCCCAGTATGACCTTCTATAGTGAGAGTGGGACTCCATTCCAGAGATAGTTGTACTCTGGTCCCAGGTTTTGTGTGCTACAGCCATACCTCTCAAAAGTAAATAGAACTTTCCTAGAGGTACTGGGTTTGTTTTAGCAGACATTTTCTAACATATCTGAAGTCTGACACTGCAATGTATTGTGTCATTACCTAGTGACAGAAATCCTCAGATCATCACAGTGCTTTACCAGAGGAATAGAAGATGTATGATGCACAGACCAATATTATGAGCCTGACTATATACATTCTTGCCCAAAAATATTGAGAGGTGTGGCTACAGCCTGTTGACTGATGAAGCTGTGTAAACAGTCCAGCAACTTGGTGATATACTGGCTGGGGATCTCCTGCTTGTATGGTATTTTTCTTACCTGAAAAGTCATATCCTGGTGTGGCCATAGCTCTCAAATGTACTTTTTATTGGCAGATTGTCCAGGTGTTTGTCTAGAAGTTTCTTCCAGTTTACATAAATTTGTGTTTTTATGGCAAGTTAGTTGAATATAATTGAAGACTGACTTTACAAAATAATGACAGACATTAGTGTTTCAGACTTCATAACCTTCAGAAGATTTCTACTAATGCAACACTCCTTATCCTACCAACTTTCTCGTATGTAAGGGCAATATTTACAACACGTGCCTGTCATTGTGCATTTATCCCACTTTTGTGACCTTGTCTAGATGTCTTGCTGCCAGAGGTTAGGAGGCATGGGTGTGGGTACAGAGTGCATTCTGCTGTGCAGAAATGTCCATTATATGTGTAGTATATGTCACATAGCACTGTGATTTCCAGGTATGTCAGTGGCAGAGCAGTACAGAGTAATGCGGTGAACCACTGACAGACAGTTGTGCATAGGTTGATAGGTTGCTATGATGTTAGTAGGGTATTGGCCCTGAAGCCCTTATAACCCACACAGATGAGAGTGTAACCCATGTTACAACACATCAGCACACATAGTCCCTGTCCAGTGGGAATAAGGTGGGATCACAGGACTGTATTTTGTGTTTCCCATGCACTTATACAGGTAGCACATCTCTAGTGTTGTTGAGGCACTCGGCTTGCTGATAACAGGGAGTGTATTCCACAGATGGGGGAGTGTGTGGTACACTTATCTGTCACACTGACAAGCCATACTGATATTACATCCCAGGTTGATGCTGTGCCTACAGGTTGATGGAGTAGGCCTTGAGTTCCAGATGTGCAGCAGTCACATCAAGGCAGGGTCTGGATTGCTTTGTATGCCAGACAGGGGTCACCTCAGCAGAGTCTGTATGGAACAGGGTAGAGAGACAGTGCTGTTAGCCTATCTGTGTAGGGTAGGTGTTTGGGATTTGTGTTAAGGCCGTAGTGTTTGCAAGACCCTGGTGTGTGGAGTCCACATGGTCTGTGGTGTGTAGGTTTGTGTAGTTCTCATGTGATTTTGCCTCTGAGGTGTCCATTGTTTGGGTTTTGTTTTGCTGCGGACCTCCACTGACATGGGTATGTGTTGTGTATTTGCAGGTGATGTTTACTAACTCCTTACATTGCATGGCAGCTATGTTACTGCACAATCATTTTTGATGTGCACATTCTCCATTTGTCTGTCGTGGGTCCACTTCCCCTTATGTGTGTCTCTTTTTCCTTCTGTAGTCCAGTCACAGGCTTTGGCCACTGTGTTTGCTGTTATGCATTTATAATTTGATGTGGGTGGGGTACAAGCCATTACATCGCACACAGGGTTGTGGACTTTACACCTCTGAGTGCACCTATTTAGCAGGTTGTCCATCATTGCACTACTCCATTTGCTGTGGTCCTTAGATGGCTTGTGTTGCTACATGTTATTATGAGGCTACATGTGGGCCTAACTGTCATACCATTACAGACTGACATCTGGACAGGCCCAAATATGACAGTCAGACAAAGGCCCACATATGGGGACAGGGTGTTAATAATGTTCTGCCAAACATAGTCAGTTGGGAGACTGGTTTGGCAATTGCTTGTTTGCTCTTATGGGTTTGACATTTGGTTCTTTACTGTCTGCCATTGCTGTTTTGACCTGACCCTTTCTTGTTTTGCAAATAGTTGGCAGGCAAATGCAATGTTAGCAGAAGTAGAATAGATATACAAGGCATACTTATGCTCCTTCTGTGACAACCTGTGTAATTCCTGGGGTATGGCTGTTGTCCAGTGACATGTTGTCAGTGCTGATACAGAAAGGTGGTAGCCTTTTATACATTGGCAGTACACTGACCTTCAGGTACCTGCTGTCCTACTCGGCACCATATTTCTCAACTTATGAGAGTCAGACATCTGACAAAGCCATAAGTAACTGGGGGACAGAGGCCTAAATATAGGGACCGATTTTAAGTATTGGCCTTACAAACCTAGAAAGGTGATTCAGTAACAGGTTTTGCATTAGCATGCATGTTTCTATTGGGTATGAAGTCTGACACTGCAATCTGTCATTATTTTCTGACCATAGTCTTATATGATTTGCCAATGAATTACCAGACAACCACTATTTCAAGTTCTACAGCCCACAATTATGATGCAAGCCTCTGAACATTCTGTAATAGGTCTGTACAGTTTAGAGGTATGGAAGGCACTGTGTAGGGTACTCCAAGTTGTGTACTGTCCATATAGATTCATAGGTTCATAGGTAGATACTAGGCTATCGGCCGTGGGGCCTATATAAGTCTAGCCTAAAATGTTCCCTGGCTTTCACCACCCAAGAAAGTTATTTTCCTGTGGCCCTGTCTAGCAGAGCCACAGAAGTGATCCCCGGGGTGAATTTCCTATTTCCCATCTAATTGTCAAGATTTTTCTTAAAGAGGGCTAACAAGGAGCTTTGCTTGACATGAATGGGTAGTCTGTTCCAGAGCATGGGAAGTCTCTGGGACAGGAATCTATCCCTCCAGCATGTTTTGTTCATTGTGGTTGCAAGGTTTAGGTCCCTGTAGCATGTGGCTCAGAGGGATGGGGTTTCTTTAAGCATAGCATGTCCAACAGATCTGGGTTTGACATGGCTTTGTATGTTAGGCAGAGGTCGCCTCTGAGTAGGTGATAAGCGATGGAGTAGAGCTGGAGCTTTTTTAGATGGTCTGCGTATGGCATCTGTTTGAGGCCAGTAATCCCCTTAGTGAGATATTTCTGTGGCCTTTCTAGTTGTTGTAGATGTCTTGCAAGGTACATGCCAAACAGGGTATTGTACTCTATAATGGGTATGATGAGGGATGAGTAGAGAGGAAGAATGACTTCTTTTTTTCTGGAGGTGAACCCCTTTGTGATGAGGCGTGCCATGTAGAAGGATTTCCTGACTACTGTGATGATGTGATTATCAAAGGAGAGACTACTGTCCACCTGTGTCCCAAGGTCTCTTATCACACTTTTGGTGTTTAGTAGGCTGCCGCCTATGTGGCAGTTCATGGGTACAGTGCTTTTCCCAAAGGGGGTGACAATGCACTTCTTGGCATTGAGCCTGAGGCCATGACTTTGACACCAAGCATCAATGTCAGTGAGGCCCCTTTGTAGAATGTCCACATTATTAGGTGATTCTATTATGGCACCTAGTTTGCAGTCGTCTGCAAACTTTGTTAGACAAAAACTTGCTGTATTAACCTGGACTTCAGAGAAGTAGATGCCAAACAGGAGAGGACCCAGGACTGAGCCCTGTGATACTCCACTTGTCACTGGTCTGAAGTTGGATTTGGAGTTGGCTACTTTCACTGTGTGGGTTCTGTCAATGAGCCAATTGGCCACCCATCTTGTGACATATGCATTTATGCCCAGTCTAGTGAGTTTATTTATATATCCAGAGTGGGGAGATGGTGTTGAAAGCCTTGGTGAGGTCAAGATAGGCTGCGTGCACCACCTTACCCTCGTCTATGGCTCTGGTGATAACTTCTAAGAAGTCAATCATGTTTAGGAGACATGACCTACCTTTTACAAACCCAAACTGAGTGGAGTCCTGAGTTTGGAGGTTACCTATATCCCTGTTTATAAGCTCCAAGATGATATGTTCCATGGCCTTGCAGACCAGGCTCATCAGGCTAATGGGGCAGTAGTTCCCAGGGTCCGTGGTGGCACCCCTTTGTGCAGTGGAATAACCATCACTGTGTGCCATTCAGTAGGCACAAAGCCTGAAGTGAGGCTATGATTGAACATGGTACTTAGGTGGGGTGCCAGTTCATTCTGTAGTTCATGCAGAACACAGCCTGGGATGTTGTCAGGTCCCATGGGTGCTGTGTTCTTGACTTTGGAGAGTGCGGTAATTACAGGAGCTTTTCATTCTTCTGGTATAGTGATGGGCCATTTTGGGGGTGAGTTCAACAGTTGAAAAACCCTTAAAATGATCAGTTAAAGTGCAAACAGTGTCATAATTCAAAAAACAGTTCAAATAAGTTGCAAAGTTAATAAAAAATACTCTGAATAGTGCAGATAGTGAAAATAGGCAATAAAAAACAAAACAGAGGTACTTAATCCCCTCAAAGTCTCCCTTTTCTCTCTCTGCTGCTGTAGAATTCTGCAGGACACCCAGGTAGGATCTTGCAAAGGTAATACAAGTGCAAAAACTGTGCAAACATGGGTTTTTAAACAGAAAGATGAAAGGGATAGAAATAGCCCATAATGGCCAATAAAACTATAGATTCTGAGCTGAAACCACTCCTCCAGCGACAGATAGGCTGCTCAAAGCTCACCACTCTCACTGATGAGCAAAGAATCTTCCTTCTATCTTAGTAAGGTCTGGGCAACACAGAAACTACAAAACAGCCCAGAATTCAGCAAAATCTGAAAACCGGACTCTACTGGTTATGGAAAGGTGTGAAACACATAGAGAGATAGGATTTTTTTTTCAAAAATTAAAAGAGATACAGTAAAACAAAACACTTTTAAAGCAGAAAAATGGCTATCACACTTGAGTATGTAGTTGAAGAACACTTAAAAAAAGATCAGTTAAAGTGCAAACAGTATCAGAATTCAAAAAGCAGTTCAAATAAGTTGCAAAGTTAATAAAAATGCTCAGAATAGCGCGGTTAGTAAAAATAAGCAATAAAAAGCAAAACAGAGATACTTAATCTACACAAAGTCTCCATTTTCTCTCTGCTGCTGTAGAACTCTGCAGGACACCCAGGCAGGATCTTGTTTAGGTTGTGGCCCCCTGTCCATGACCTGTACAGCTTTTCTGCATTAACAGATATTGATATCTGGACAGTGTGTCCTACCGCAGGTGTAGGTGGCATACAGTATAGTTAGCACTGCAGTTTTTGGAACATGGCCCTGTCAAAGACAGCACTGTACCTAGGCCACTATGACACAATCGCCAGGAGTAAGTGCTGGCCACATCCTGACAGTGTTAACCACACCAATACATAGCTCATTGACCCCTGCATATTGTGGACATGCAACAAGTTATCATATTGATTGGGACAGCCCTGGCAATGTGTGCTCTTCTGCTATTTTCCTGCAAACATACATGTTACTGCATTTCTATGAGAATATGGGTGTGAGGGGGGCACACCTGTCAACTGTACACACTTGCACAGACTGTGCTGATATTTGTTTCACATTTTGGTTCCATTTAGCATAGTATTGTGCCCTGTGTTGGAGACTAGTGGCATATCACTAAAGACCACAGGTGAGATTATAATGACCTACATTTGAGTTTCAGACTTCTTACCCTTCAGAGCCTTACTGCAACTGCAAGGCCTGCTGTGCTATCACTATGTAAGTCTTTACTGGGTATTTCATCATTGTCGCCATGTGTGGCCCTTTGTCAGGCATTTCTTTATGGTTTTCTACAGCTGACTTGCTGGGTGAGGCTGAGAGGGTGAGTATGGGACCCCCACACTGACATACATGCCTGTAACCTATGATTCCCCAGTTAGTTGGCCCCCCACATATACTGCAATGAGATTTGTCACCTTGAGTACTACTGCATAGTGTGGGGAAGCTAGTATTGGGCAAACATTTCCTGGTGTCCCACATAGTTGTCAATTGTCTGCTGCTATCCCAGTAGGCCACCCCATTCCTTTGCATGAATTCAGCAATACCATAGATATACTACCAGAATATACTAATCCATTAATTTATTGTTATGAAGATTGACTTACCTTGTGCCTGCGGCAGTTGTGAGAATGGTGCTTGAGGACTGCCTATGTTGTATGCATGCAGTACTCTGCCTATATATGGTAAGGTACAGGTAGTGTGATATGTGTGACATACATTTTACAGTGTATGCAAGTCGGAGAGAGGTGTCAGTCCCAAGGTCCCTACAATGTCAGTGTGTGTGCTATGCATTGTCTCTTTGCCAAGACCAGGGCATACTGGGCATGTCTCCATCTGCCTACAGGAGCTGGCTCAGGGGGTTCCTCCTTTGAGTCCCTCTGTACCTGTGGGGACCTGGGCAATGGTGGTGGTGGGGGGGCTGCGTGGCCCTTCCTTATGCTATTCCTGCTGCTGCTGTTTCCGCAGGATCATATTGTGTCGCATGGCACATACTATGAACATGTGTGCACATGTGGCTGGGGAGTACTGCAGGGATCCACCAAATATATCAAGGCAGTGGAACCATGACTTGAGCATCCCAAACACATGCTCTATAATAATCTTGGTTTGCTCGTGTGCCTCATTATGGCATTCTTGATTGGGTGTGTGTGCATTTCTGATGGGTGTCATCATCCACAGCTCCAGTGCATATACAGCATCCCCCACCAGATGGCCATATGGGATGTCCTGCCCCGGCAAATCCCTGGTACAGCTGTGAGGAATGTCAGCTGTGGGAGTCGTGATAGCTTCCAGGGCTGCCAGCACACACGTTAATGATAATGCCCTGGGCATTGCCCATGACCTGGCAGCTGATGGAGTAAGAGGCCTTGCAGTTTAGGTAGACCCTACCCTGGTCACCGGGTGGTGCTTTGATGTGGATGTGTGTGCAGTCTCTGGCACCCAGTACCTCTGGGTAATCTGCTACATGGTGAAAGAGGCACATATTGCTGGTCCTCTCCTCACGGGTGCTGGGAAAGTAAATGTGCTCACCGGCATGTGGTAGCATGGCATCCAGGAACTGGTGGAGTATCCTGGATGCAGATGCCTGTGAGACCCCCATGATGTCCCCATTAGGTCTTTGGAAAGTACCTGTAGCTAGTATTCTTAAGGCTACACATACCTTGGTATCCACTGGAATGGGTTCCCCTCTGTTGGCTCTGGGTCTGAGGTGAGGCTGGCACAGCTCGATGAGTTGCTGAAGTATGTCCCTGTCCACCCTGTAGTGCTCTAGTATCTCCAGATCATGTAGCTCCTGGTATGTTACCCTGGGTCTGAACACTCTTCTCCTCCTCCTCAGTCTGGGGCACTTGTCAGCATTATCCTCCTCACCGCCCTCAGCCTCTAGCACATACTGATGTATCAAAGCAACAGCAGCCCCTAACATTTTATCATTTAAAATTCCCCTGAGTGTGTACACCAATGGTGCAGAGTTTGTGGGAAAAAACAGGCTGCAAGGTGTTTGCATAGTTTATACTGCTGTGCTGCAGATGCTGCCTATATGATTGGCTGGCTATGATACATTCCACCTGCCTTCTATCTTATTTGTACTTGACTGCTTTTATTCTGCTATTTCCCTTTTTTCCCCTTCCCATTTCTACCCCTTTTAAGCTCCTAGACAAACCCGCTGCCCGAATGTAAACATTTCTGTTATTTTCATTTTTTTTTGTTTGTTTAAGACCTGGTGCATGCCGCACAAACTTTTTTAGCTAAAGTAAACACTTTTAAACAGAAATGTCCCTCCCCTGGATGCAAACACTCTCTTCATTTCATGGAATAAGTAAATACAGCCTCAGACACACATCCTTGCTTAGCTGTGCTTAGCTAAGCTCAAATGTAAGCCATGGAGCTCCAATGTGCTTATACCAAGCATGACACCCCCCCTTTTCATGTCAGCTGCTTCTCCTGCTTACACCACTGCCTTATAGCTCCTATATGGTTAGGTGCATGCAGACAATGGTCTCCCATTTTGCTATTCAGTAAAATCTGCTCATTTGCATATCCCACTGTCTTAGTCCATTGTTACACCACTACAAAGAGCTTTTCTCTTTAGCAACCAGTGTTACCTGTTATTGTTTTGATTCTGCATGTTGTACACTATAATGGCAAAATGCTAAGTTCACTTAAAATTGTCTTTTCATATTTTTTTTTATTTTCAGCTCAATCTCGTTTGCATGCTGCTGAACTATGCTTAAACAGCCGATATCGGCTACAGAAAAAAAAATAGATTTTTATAATTTTGCAACTCTATTCCATGCCAATGGCTATATTTTTGGCCATTGGCAAGCCTAATGATTATAATACATGCTTTACTTTGAGATGTCATGCCCCATTTTCATTTTTGCAGAAATGTACATGATTAGTAACTGAATACATTTCTGCAATGGACACTGTTCTGGCACGGATGCCTGCCTGCTTACTGAATCACTAATTCACCTATTTTGCATGATTTTCAGCAGCAAGTGAGGTAATTAGCATTATTTGGTGGTGTCCATGCCAGAATAGTGCTAGCAGGCTCATGCACACCCCCAGTCTTGTTTACTGAATTGCTCGGCAGCCATATTCCATACAGAAGCTGCTGCACTATTCTGGCATGGAAAAAAATGTTTTATTGAATCCCGGGAAAAGTTTTTTTATCTTCTTCTGAGAATACTTGTCTATTAACCTCACTTGAATAATTCCAAACATAAACATCTCTTTTGTTAAAATCGTTTCTGAGAATTTTATAAGTAAACTGGAACCTTAGTTTGTGAGACAGCCTTACAGAACTATCTGCAAGTATATAGAGCCGAGTATATTTTCTGTGTTATTCTGTATTATAGAGCTAAATTGTCTGCTTGATATCTGTGTCTTACTGCTCTGCAAATATATAGAAAACAGTATATATATTTTTTTATAATTTGCACATTCCTTACATCTGTGTTGAAACTGTTCCCCCTCATTTCCTGCCTTGTCTTTCAGCTGATATAATTTAGCTAGTGCTGTGTCTCCTTTTAATTAACAACCTGTATTCAAACTGGAACCTTAGTTTGAGAGACAGCCTTACAGAACTATCTGCAAGTATATAGAGCTGAGTATATTTTCTGTGTTATTCTGTATTATAGAGCTAAATTGTCTGCTTGATATCTGTGTCTTACTGCTCTGCAAATATATAGAAAACAGTATATATATTTTTTATAATTTGCACATTCCTTACATCTGTGTTGAAACTGTTTCCCCACCCCCCTAATTTCCTGCCTTGTCTTTCAGCTGATATAATTTAGCTAGTGATGTGTCTCCTTTTAATTAGCAACCTGTATTCAAACTGGAACCTTAGTTTGAGAGACAGCCTTACAGAACTATCTGCAAGTATATAGAGCTGAGTATATTTTCTGTGTTATTCTGTATTATAGAGCTAAATTGTCTGCTTGATATCTGTGTCTTACTGCTCTGCAAATATATAGAAAACAGTATATATTTTTTTATAATTTGCACATTCCTTACATCTGTGTTGAAACTGTTCCCCCCCATTTCCTGCATTGTCTTTCAGCTGATATAATTTAGCTAGTGCTGTGTCTCCTTTTAATTAACAACCTGAATTCAAACTGGAACCTTAGTTTGAGAGACAGCCTTACAGAACTATCTGCAAGTATATAGAGCTGAGTATATTTTCTGTGTTATTCTGTATTATAGAGCTAAATTGTCTGCTTGATATCTGTGTCTTACTGCTCTGCAAATATATAGAAAACAGTATATATTTTTTTATAATTTGCACATTCCTTACATCTGTGTTGAAACTGTTTCCCCACCCCCTTCCCTATTATTGGTTGTAGTTTAAATTTGGTGGCTTTTGCAGTGCCCGCCCCACTGTAGATTTGATCTAAGACACTCCCCCAGGTCATCTCTTTACCGCATTCTACCTAATAAACCCTTTCTGCACTTGCTTTTAGTCCTTTTTTATTTAGTTACATTTTTTCAAACTGTGTGTGGACTAATATTGCTACCTATTCGAGTGTGCCAGCTTGCACTGCATGAGAATTGTATTTACTACTGCTTTTGCTACTTTTCTTAAAAAAAAAAAAAAAAAAAAAAAGAAAATTCATCTGCTTTTACTGTACTTGTGTTTCTTCCTACTTTATTTTGCTTTTGCGTCATCTTAAAAGTTCTCAATTTTATTTATTACTGCTTGGTGTAACTCATTCTAAGCCTTTTAGTTTAAACACTTGGGCTTCAGACCAGTTGTTTTACATTGAGAGGGTTTGTGGTCTGCACTGTAGTGGCAGAACAGGTAGCTTACATCCTTCTAAGTTGGGAACTGCTGATTGAGGGCTCAGTGTCTGTTATTCTAAAAGTATATTAATTCTGGTTTAAGCACTTGGGCTTTCAGGCCAGTTATTTTACATTAAGAGGGTTCGTGGTCTGCACTCTTGTGGGAGGAGAGACTGGACTCTGCCCTTCTGAGCTGGGAATTTCTGGTTGAAGGCTTATAGTGCATGCATATCTGAATTGCTTCTTACTGAAATTGGTACACCTTGTTTGCTGTAGCATAGACTAGATCCAGGTCTGCTGAATCTAGCTTTGTTTGTATAACTTGAGCACTAATCCAGGCATTATTTAAAGTATTCAGTTGTATTTATTACTGCTTGGTAGTAACTTGGTAAAAGTGTAGCTATCATTCTAAGTCTTTTGGATTAAGCACTTGGGCTTCAGACCAGTTGTTCTACATTAGGAAGGTTTGTGGCATGCACTGTGGTGGCAGGACAGGTAGCTTTCATCCTTCTAAGTTGGGAACTGCTAATTGACAGCTTAGTGTCTGTTATTCTTAGTGTATTAGCTCTGGTTTAAGCACTTGGGCTTCAGGACAGTTATTTTACATTAAGAAGGTTCGTGGTCTTCACTCGTGTGGGAGGAGAGGCTGGACTCTGCCCTTCTGAGCTGGGAATTTCTGGTTAAAGGTTTATAGTGCCTGAATATTTGAACTGTATCTTACTGAAATTGGTACACCTTGTTTGCTGTAGCATAGACTAGATCCAGGCCTGCTGAATCTAGCTTTGTTTGTATGCTTGTTATTTCCCTGGAACGCTAATTCTACCTAAAACGCGGCTTCTCAGCGCTTCTGTGGATCCTTAGTGATATCTGCATTGCTTATTGTACTTATTTCCTTGCTTCGCTTGAAAGAAAGTTACTGTTTGTCATTTTTGCATTTAAGTTACCTGTAACACATTGCACTTGTTACCTGGCACTTGCTCACTAAAGCAATTATAAGTCAGCACTAAAAATTAAAAGCACTACAGCCTCACTCCCCATTGGCCCTTGTTTTCAATTATAAAGGAATTCCCAATATTATTCTAGCATGTCCAAAGGTCAGTTGTCAATCTCCTCTCCAGTCCAACTGGTGAATATGGGAATCTTGATGCAATGTTACAACTGCCTCATGTACACAGACAACCCTCTCCTCCTCCCAACAAATTCCAACACATGTGAGAGATGCAACCATATAGCCAAACTGGAGGCTAAGCTCTATCAGCTCAGTACTGGCATAACCAGTCAGGAGGAGAAGGAAACCACACTCACTACAATTCCAGTCTCACATAGACCTACCACGACAGCAAACCAAACACATAATCACGCAAAAACATACTCGGAGGCTCTAAATAAAGATCTGCCTAAGCAGCAGAGACCTCCAAAGCAGACACCCAAGCAACCGCTACCCCAAAACATAACACGTGCAACACATATCTCACAAAGCCAGTGTGACGAACAGTCACAGCCCTTAAGGCTAAACAACACACCTGATACACTTGTAATAGGTGACTCTATCGTCAGGCACACTGACGTCCCGCTCACCAGGCTGAACAAGGAGAAGGTCATGATGAGCAGCCTGTCTGGCGCTAGGATCCGCCACATAACACAAGCACTCAGGTCACTCCAAGGCAAGTACAAATATGACTCAGTCATTGTCCATGCTGGTGTGAATGACCTGAGATGTACCTCCCTGGACTACATGAAAAGAGACATAGAGGAGCTCTCTGAGCATGTAGCCCAGGCTGGTATGACCCTGACCTTGAGTAGCATCTTACCCTCACCAAGAATGATGCCACAATATGAAGACAAGATGATCAATTTCAACAATTGGCTTAAGTATTGGTGTCATTCAAAGGGGATCCAATGCCTGTCAGCTTGGGATGATATGCACGACAAGCCACGATGCTTTGCTATGGATGGCTTGCACCTGTCACCCCTGGGCTTTCGGATATTGGCAAAGGCTCTTGCTACCCCCATAGTGCCTTTTTTAGGCAAGGCTCAAAAGACAAACCCACCTCCATAGGTATCACAAGGGATAAGAAACTAAGAGTAATGCTACTCAACGCCAGAAGTCTAAACCTCAAGATGCACGCACTTGAAACTCTCCTTAGCATGGAGAACATTGATATCTGTGCAGTAACAGAAACCTGGTTCAGGACTCCCGAGAGCATCCCAGCACTACCAGGTTATACCTCATACCATGCTTTTCGGCCCCAAAACTTGGACTGAACCACAAAAGGAGGGGGAGTATCGATATTCATCAAAGATACCCACACCTCCAGGTTGATGGCAATGCACGAAGCATCAGAGACTATCCATGTGCAACTAACAGTGGGTAAAACTGCCTTCCAGTTTATAGCCTGCTGCAGACCACCCTCCCAAACCCAGGAACCCCACTCGGCCTTCCTGAGAACACTGGAAAATATGAAGGTCTCTCCGAACACCATTATATTGGGCGACTTCAACTACCCAAACATAGATTGGGAGCATTACTCTAGCTCCAACACCCTTGCCCAAAGGTTCCTAGAATTCATAAACTCAAATGCTATGGAACAACTTGTTACCACTCCCACAAGAGGGGAAAACATACTGGACCTGATCATCACCAACATGGGGACTCTGTGCTCCAGACCAGAAGTGCATCCCCCACTGGTAAGATCAGACCATAAACTAATCTCACTGGATATTCACATCCCGACTCCACCCCCTGCCCTGAAAACCACAGTGAAAAACTTCTCTAAAGCAAATTTCACACTCCTCAAAACTGAGGTGGAATCCTTCAAAGCCCCCGGGCCTGTGGAAAATACGGCCCAGACCGCAGAATCCTTTATAAATGCATTCTATGAACACCTTCAGGAATGCATGGATCATGCAATCCCAAATAAAACCATGACCCAATCCTCCAAAGGCAGACGACCTGTCTGGTGGACCCCAGCCATAAACAAACTATACAATAGAAGGAGGAAGCTACTACATGATAGAGCAAAAATCCCAAAAAGGGAAGGCATCTCAGATCAGTATTAGCAAAAAACTAAGGGCACTCATAAAATCGTCAAAGGCCAGCTTCGAGAGAAAAATTGCACAGGACACTAAGGATAATCACAAGGCTTTCTTTAGTTATGTTAGGAACCTGGGTGGGAATTCCCAGATATGCTCAGAATTAGTCCAAAATGACAAAAAATACACCGAACCCACAGACATTGCCAACATCCTAGCTGACAGGTTCAGCGCAACCCCCCCCCCACCAAAAGGGCAAATATCTATCCCAGCAGAGTGCTGCCCCCCTGACATCTCAGATGCGCAGGTGGGAGCCGCCCTCTCCAAAGCAAAAAACACAGCATCAATGGGACCAGACGGTGTCCCAGGCTGCATCCTACATGAACGCCAAGAAGAGCTAAACCCAAACATAAAACTACTGTTCAATCTCAGCCTTACTACAGGATATGTACCCAAAGAGTGGCATACAGCAACAGTGGTCCCTCTCCACAAAGGTGGTGCCTCAACGGACCCTGGAAACTATCGCCCCATAAGCCTGACTAGCTTGGTCTGCAAAGCTATGGAAAGGATCATCATGGACCTCATAAATAAAGATATTAGGGACCTACAGACACTGGATCCTACCCAGTTCGGCTTTGTTAAGGGCAGATCCTGCCTCTTATACCTGGTTGACTTCTTTGAAACAGTCACCAAGGCCATTGACGAAGGGAAGGTGGTCCACACAGCCTATCTGGACCTCACAAAAGCCTTCGATACAATACCCCACTCGGGCATTATAGATAAGCTCACCAGCTTAAATATAAACCCCTATGTCACTAGATGGGTTGCAAACTGGCTCAAGGACAGAACCCACATGGTTAGAATTGCTGGAGCCATGTCAGACTCCAAACCAGTTACAAGTGGCATCCCACAAGGCTTAGTCCTGGGACCTCTCTTGTTTGGTATATATTTCTCGGAGGTACAGGCCAACATGGAAGGACTGTGGCTGACCAAGTTCGCAGATGACTGCAAACTGGGCACCATAATCGACTCTCCAGCTGACACAAGCATCCTCCAAAAGGGCCTCATAGAAACAGACAACTGGTGCCAGAGCCATGGCCTCAAGCTAAACGCCAAAATGTGTATAGTCATCCCCTTTGGCAAAAACAAAGTGCCCACAAATTACCACATAGGTGGTAATCCATTAAGTACAGAAGATGTAATTAGGGACTTGGGGACCCAAGTTGATAGCAATCTCTCATTTGACAACCACGTGGCCAAAGTGGTTAGAAAAACATTTTATATAGCCCACCTAATCATGAAGGGATTCACATCTAGATTAGGGGAGGTCATCGTGCCTCTTTACTCATCCCTCATCAGGCCCATAATAGAGTACAATGCCCCTTTTGGGATGTACCTTACCAAACACCTGCAGCAACTGGAAAGACCCCAAAAGTACCTCACCAAGGGGATCAAAGGGCTCAAACAGATGCCATATGCTGCCCAGTTAAAGAAACTCCAGCTCTACTCAGTGGCATAC
The DNA here is from genome assembly GCF_019279795.1 of Protopterus annectens. NCBI lineage: Eukaryota > Metazoa > Chordata > Ceratodontiformes > Protopteridae > Protopterus > Protopterus annectens. The sequence goes on along the minus strand of NC_056746.1, from coordinate 1,569,885,416 downwards.
CACCTGCTCAGAGGTGACCTGTGCCTGATGTATAAGGCCATGTCCAACCCGGAATTAAGGGACATGCTGCACCTCAAAAAGTCCAAATCCCATCTAGCTACACGCTTGAGAGACTTGAACCTCAGCACTGAAATAAATAGGACATGCTGGAGGGACAGATTCATAACCCAGAGGCTCCCTTCACTCTGGAATAAAATCCCAGTCCAGGTTAGGCAGAGTCTCTCATTGATTCTCTTCAAGAGGAGTCTTGATGAGTGGATGGGAGATCGTAGGTTTACCCCGGGTATCACTTCTGTGTCACTGTTAGACAGAGGCACAGTATACTAACCTCGAAAAAGGGCATAGCAAAATTCATTTAAAATGGGTGACGAAAGCCAAACATACTCTGGCTAGGCTTATAAATGCCCTAGGGCAGATAGCCTCATATGAACCTATGAACCTATGAACAGATATGTATGAAGTATTCTTGGGTGAGCTGTTAATAACTGTTGAGATAAAATCTAAGATTTGTAAGTTACTCTTATTGTATGTCTCTAATGAGAGTATGAGCTTAGTATGTATAAAATCTTTACAAGTTTGGATGTCCAGCCAACTGCAATTTTGCAAACTATATCTGCTGATCAAATAGTCTGAAAAACGTATTTTATTAGCTGAGAGAAATTGATTCCAATATAATAGGTCACCCTTCATAAATTCTGACATTTTCCGAGTATCAAAATATATCAAGCATTCATTTGTATAAGCAATGTTGTTGTGTCTTTCGGCTTTTCCTGGTTAGGGGTTGCCACAGCGGAACTCCGGTCTGCTAATGAATGGCAGTTGATTTTTACTTGCTGAGTTGCCAGCCCTAACGCACAACCTTCAATGTAGGTATGCCCATTCACGCATGTCTCCACGTAGAAGACACTCTAGCTGAGAGTCGAACCATTCAGCGTCTTATTGTGAGGCGACAATGCTACCAAGCAATAGGAAACATAATTATTTATAAATTCTTAATTAATTGATTATAAAACATAAGTTTTTTAAACAACAGCAATATTTGCTTTATAAAGGTGTGAGAACAAGTTCTGACCTTTCACTTCGAATGTATATTTTTAAAATCCATATAAAGATGTTTTTATATATCTGAGTATATGATTCAAGCAATGTCTTATTTTGATCAAAAAGTAAGGTTTGTGTATTGATTTCCAATATGATATATACGAAGTATTATTCCAAAGCAACACAATGTTAATAAATGCAGAGTTTAAATAAAAATCACTGTTTGGAAACCCTATACTGCCTTCATCCCAGCTTGTGGTGTGACAGTGAAGAAAAAATATTGTTTTATTTGAGATACCAAAGGAAGTTAAGTAGTAAGTTATTAATTTTCTGTTTAATTTTGACAAGTGGGGGATTATTAGAGCTTGGCCAATGAATAAGATTTTAGGTAACAGTATCATTTTGATTAAAGTTAGTCTGTCTTCAAATGTGAAGAAGAGTCTGTTCCAACTCTCAGTTAGACCAGTAATTGAGTTTATACATTGTTGGTAATTAGATGTTTGTGATTTTTTATAATTAGAGTCAATAATGATACCTAGATATTTAATATGTGTGCCCTCCCAGTTTATGCCTCTTTTTAAGCTAAGTTTCATAGTAACATTTTTATTCACTAGAATTGTTTGAGTTTTGTTGTGATTGAATTTTAGAACAGCGAAGTTTAAAAAGATGTCTAGATTATGTAATAGGTGATCTATTGAATTTTCAAAATCATTAGAAGTTACTAGTAGGTCATCAGCAAACAGTTGTATCTTGGGGATAATTTGTCGGACACTTTACATCCTTTACCACTGTCATTACTTCTAACATAATTTGCAAGAGGCTTAATAGTCAAGGCAAAGAGTAATGGGGAGTAATGGCATCCCTGTTTAGTACCGCTTAATATTTTGAATGGGCTAGATAGATAAGATCCAGTCTTTACATAGGTTATGGACTTTTCATATATATTTTTTTAATTAATCCTGTAAAGTTTGGGGAGAAATTGTATTTTTACAGAGCTTTAAACAGATATGGCCAACTTAGGGAGTCAAAAACTTTATTTATATCAAGGCTTAAATCAGCATTGTGGTCAGAAATAGGGCATGATGTCAGCATTACATTATCAGTTTTGGCCAGTAAAGAAGTGGTTATAAAGACTTTGTCTATGTTGGTCTGTGTGTCAAATCTGTCGGAGTAGTGAGAATTTTTCAGGGAGGATAATATTTTTATAGCGTCACTGTCAATTAGGTTTCTGTATTTTATGTAGTTGTTCAAGTGCTTGGCAACAGGGGACATACTGAAGTACAAGATACAATTAAAATCACCTGCTAATAGTAACTCACCTTTAGACTTTAATGTTATGGTGTCTAAATGTTTTTCACAGTTTTAGTCCCAATACCCGGTATCGAGTAGGTATTTGTAAAAATGTACATCTTTTTATCTAGTTTTAGTATGACTAAAGCAAGCATACCATCATTGCTTGAGTATGAGTCAACTATTTCTGGAATTTTTATTGATTTTCTGTGTGAAATTAGGACACCTCTTCTTTTGTGGTGGTAGTTTGAATTTACCAAAATCTTATAATCCTTAAAGGTTAATTTGTTTAGATCTTCTGTTACTAAGTGGGATTCCTGAATGAATGCATAATCTGTTTTATTTAGCATAATCTGCAAGTCATTATAAATACAATAGCAGTCTTCATCAAATGATAACTTGCAGTACCTAGGAATTACCACTAGATGCCATGAGAGGGTTAGTTTGTGGGTTCCATGAGATATATAGTAAACCTGGATATAGTATATCCATGCAGAAGGTTATTAAAATATAGTTTTATTTTCAAATTTAGAGTTGTTTATAGTGTCCATAACAGTTTTAAAAAAATGTATTTGTCCTTCTGACAGGGATAATCTTATTCTTGCTGGGAATATGAGTTGTGCTGCAACTTTTGTATCCAGTAAAAACAGCCATCCAAGATCTATTATTGTAAGATTTATCTCCACTCAAGACAAAGACTTTGTTTTAAGAACTGCCTGGTCCCTGGCTCCATTAAAAATTGGTGACCAAACTATCAGGTTTGACAATGACTTTTCACCCCTTGTAATGTCCAAAAGAACAGCATGTGTATCTCTAATAAAATCATTAAAAAGGAAGGAATCAAAGCACAAATCATAGTGAACTTCTGATATACATATTTAATATTCTTGTGTGTTATTGACTGTATGAGTATTTTATAACTTTTTGCAAGCAGCAGTTGAGGTAGACAATATGTTTGGTAGAACAGTAATAATACATTTTATTGAACTAAAATGAAATTAGTTACATAGCTTCCCACAACATACATCTGCAACTGGCTATTTTATTGATATGCCAGCTTTAAAATGACTTTGGGTTATATGAACAGAACTAGAACCTGAGGAAGCTAAATGGTTAGACAAAGGATAAAGGCAAACAGATTTTTGTCTAGAGTCTATTTGCAGAACATTTTGGGCAGTCAGACACACTCACACTTGGAAAAACAGACATGGATGGTTGGAACGTATTATGGGTTTGGAAATTCCACCTTTGTCTCAAACACTGTTGCAGAAAAGCCTTTGAAGAAACAGGAACATACTGTTGAGTTAAGGGTTTCATCATTCTTATCTGAAATACCTGTAAGTGACTCTCAGTGAACTCAACATTCACCAACACACTCCTCTGGAGCTGCTTGTATGTGTCCCTAGTTGCAGCTAAACACCACATCACCTCTGCTTTGTACTAGTAGAACACTAATTCTTTTTTTTTGTACTGGCTCACCAGTTGCTTACCACTTTCTCTCCCCCAACTTAAGGTACTCTGACTGGCTTTAATAAAGGACAGGCCGTGATTATGTGGAATGTTAATCATCATAAAATCTCTCATTAGAGGCTTCAGCTATTAGGATATTCATCATGATAGGCTCATATGGTGCAGCTTTCCGTTCAAGATTGGACTTCAGCAATACACATACCTCCTTGTTTGTCTTCCAAGCATTAACTGTGAGTGGCTTCCTTGTATGGCACAGTGTGATATGACAAGATAGCTTTTTGAGAATCTAGATGTTTCAGAATCATTTAGCAGTTTGGGTTACCCTCTCAGGAACCCCATTAGATTGAAAATCATGAGGATTTGAAGCAGTATTAATAAAATAATAGCAAATTGCTAGAATTCAGTTGACACAATTTGCATACCTTTGTCTGTAACCATTTCAGTTCGTACTCCATATCTAGTAAACATGGTCTTGAATGTTGCAATGATTTCTCGGCTAGTCTTGGTTAGTGCATGCAATATTTCAAAGTCTTGAAAGTAATAGTCCACTATGGGTATGTAGCCTTTTCCTTCAAATTCACACAACTCTGCAGATATCTTTTACTATAGACCTTTTAGTAAGGAATCATTAGTAACAGTCTTCTTCTCTGGGATTGTTTATGAATCATATATAATAGGCACTTTGTCTCAAGCTTGCGATACTCATATTAAGATTGGACTACCATACTGATATTTTGCTTTTTCACAACACTTTGAGGCCTCAGTATCCTTCGTTAATTTGTTTTAATAATTCAGGACATTGTAAAGAGGGCAGTAATACTCTGTCAGCAATACACAGTAGAAAATGATCATGTTCCAACAACTCTGCTCTCCTGGTGTAATAATATATGCAAATGAGATATTTATAGATTCCTAGACTGTTACTAGGCTGACTGCCCTGGGGGCCTTCCTAAGCTTAGCCAAGTTTTTCTGGAAGAATAATGATGTTCTTTATCTAAATAGGACATTGAGGGCCAGGCATTTATAAGCTAACTTTGTCCATTAGGGACATGGTTTCCAGGCCAGGTGAAAATGTCCTGTTCTCCATCCACTTGTCTAGGTTGTGCTTAACCTGAGTAATAGATGAACTCAGCTTCACATGGCTGGGAAGCCTGTACCATAGGAGGGGCAGACTCTGGGACACATCTCTGTCTCTGCAGCATGTCTTGTTTATGTCACAGACAAACTTCAGGTCCCTAGACCTTGTATTTATGCTACTCTTTGACTTATGAATATGTAATAGATTCATAAGTGTGGGGTTTGTGGATGCCTTGTAAGCCAGGCATAGATCAACCCTCAGTAATCTATAGGAGACTGAGCAGAGGGAAAAGACTTTAAGATGTTCTGCATACAACAAGTTTGTTTCACCTTGTATTCTTTCTGTAAGGAACCTCTGAGGTCACTCTAGTTGCTGCATATGCCTAGTTAGGTACATACCAAAGGGAGCATTGTATTCTATGACTGGGCTGATAAGGGAGGAATACAGTGAGATAATGACCTCTTTAGACCTAGATGATATGCACTTACTTATAAGTTGCACAACATAAAATGATTTCCTCACCACTGTGGCCACATAACAGTCAAAGGTAAGGCTACTGTCTATTTGCATACCCAGATTTTTGACCACTGGGTTAAAACTTCATAGGTAAGTACTAAGCTAGCTGCCCTTATAGGCCATTTCAAGCCTATCCAATTTCCTTTTCAAGGGTGAGAATCAAACGCTGTATCTTGTGACTGTGAAATCAATACCTTAACCATTATACCAATCCCCAATCACATTGGTTGCATCCAGTGCTTTAGCCAACCATCCCTGACATATCTGATGGTTGTTTACAACTTGGTATAATTTTTGTGCCTTGTCTAAATTTCTCTAATCTTTTTATAGTCAGTGGTTGAGTTGCCATAATGCTCTGTACATGGGTGAGAGTGTCCTCTTGAATGTCTAACTGCATGTCATCGCATACTAGATTTCTGGATAACTTGTCCTCTACAATTAACAGTTGTCCAAGCACATGGATCACCTTGGTATTGACATGTTTCAGTCACATAAGCATCCTTTAACATTTGAGTGGTAATTTTGTCCAAATCATAGGAATTAATCAGTAAAAGCAAAGGCTTGTGATCAGTCTGGATATGGAAACATTTAAGCTCCAGCATCTCACATTCTCACAGACTCACAAGGCACACATTCTGTGTCCATGAATATCTCGGATCAGCATCCACTAGCATTCAGAAGTAATAAGCAACATTTATTCATCTGGTTAGGGGTTTCGCATAATGGCTAAGGTATTCCCCTCACAACCACAAGGTACATGGTTTGATTATCACCTTCAAAGGAAAATTGGCTAGGCTTAAAATGGCATCCAAAGGCACTTAGCCTAATATTTACCTTTGAATCCAACTGGAGCAATGTAGCTACTGGTATTAGCACTCATAATTGTTTATTTAGTAACATCTTAGTAAGTGTACCATGGAACAGTTATTAGCACTTCTTTTGTGTTACTGTAAGCTTGGCTTGCACATCTGCTGATGATCAGTATATATATCCTTCTTTAACAAGTATGTCAGAGGATGTAGAACTATAAACAAATATGGTACAAATTTGCCCATAAAGTTTATCATGCCAAAGGCCTGTCATTATTTAGATACACAAGCTGGATTCTATAGTTCTGCTATGGCTCTTTTATTGCATCTGGTTTGGTTTCACTAGTACTTATCTTGTGACTGAAATATTTGATCTCAGACTTGCTAAAACACCATTTATCTTTATTTAGTTTCAAATCGGGTTCGAAGCACTGCCTGCACTCTTGAATCATGTGACTCTTTATTATGATTGAACACCAGTATGTCATCTATGACAACAGCTGCGCTACCTTCACCACCCTTTCAACAAATTACTCATTTCACCCTGATATATTTCTGGTGCTGAAGTTATAGCAAATGACACTCTAGTAAAACAAAGCCTTCCTATTGGAGTAATGGAGATTGTTGGCTTTGACTGCCTTTCTCCATGGGCATATGCCAAAACCTGATTGAGGTGTCTAGTGTGGAGAACACAGACATAAACCAGAATTGGTGCAATATCATCTGGTTTTGGAAGAATAAACATTTGTCACATGACTGCATTATTAACCCTTTTTCAAATCAAATAGCCATAAACTGCTATTCTTTTTAACGATTTGGAAAACTGACACACACACACACACACACACACACACACACACACACACACACACACACACACACACACACACACACACACACACACACACACACACACACACCATTCAGTCAGTTCAATAAGTTCTAACTCTACTTTGGGCAATATTATTTATTTTATTTATTTATTGACATTTGATTACTGGGAAACTCCAACTGGGTAGGAGCTCATTTTCAGCTGAGGCCCGAGCTCCATAGTATTACAAAACATTTTAAGAACAATAATTTTACAATAATAATACAAAAACATCTACAGTTTAAATAATTATACCAAATTAGACATAATATGAAAACAATGGTTAAGAATAGATACAAGTCACATGACAATGACTTAATATTTGGAGAAAATTTAGCCAGTTTATAGACAAATTAAAGGTAAGATAGTACAAACAGGAATTGCAATATGAAGTGAGAGGAATGTAGGGTTATGGTATAATTAGAGAGAGCCAGGAGAGGAAAAATTGATAGAAGCAAGGAAGTGAGTAAAGAATGGAGAGCAAGGAGATGTAAGGTATGAATAGGTAATTGTTCACATTTAGGGATGTAGTTCATCCTGGTGTTGAGCAAAAACAGAGCCAGCTTTTGGTTAGGAAATCTTTCAGAATAGTTTTGAAGGATGGGAGGGAGGGTATTGACCTGACAGACACAGGGAAGGAGTTCCAGGCTTTAGCAACAGGCTATGAGTATAGCCAGTGCTCAGCAGATGTGATAGGCTTGTATACAGACAGGAGGTTTTGGTGATTGGATCGTAATGACAATATAGGTAATGCCACTTTTCTAGGTGTGCTCAAGGCACATAGGATGGCATTTTGCTTTAATTTTATCTTTGCTGGTTCATATCTTCACAAAACACATAAAAGTTAGTCTTTATCCTGGCAATCAGGTCCATCTTACACACTACACCTATGCTGAGTAGATTATTTATGTATGAGACATCCAGCACATAAACCCGAAACTGATACTTACGTTCCTTCCACTCCAACATGGCTAGAAATCTACTAATGGATTTGGCTTGGCCTTCAAGGCTACGTGTTTTGGTTTCTGTTTCATGCAAATGCAGAGGTTTACAGGTAGCAAATGATATCACAGTAGCACTCTGTAAAGCTTATTAGGGATCTGTGATTAGGGAGGTTTACATGCCAGTCTGTTTCACTGTTTGGCATAAGAGTCACTGAAGTGAGAAAAAAATGCTGTTTAAACACTTTTCCAAGTTTTATTCTTGATAACCAGTTCTGTAATTAATTTTAATTTATAAACAGCAGCCATATGCCCCAACTTATTGTATTTCTTATACCTTCTGCCATGTGCAGCACACTGCTCTGTCCTGGCCTGATGGCCTGAAAATGGTCACAGTTATGCATTTGCAGGTGTACCTTCACTCTGCTTCTTGTGCACATGCTGGTTTTAGCCAGTAATATGCTTTTCAGTTAATTTTCCAATTGTTATTTGCTCAAGCAGATGGGACTTTGGTTTATCACCTCATCCAAAGGACAACACGCTCAGGAGTTCAGTACCCCCTTCATATGCTACAGCAATCAACCTGCTTGGTGTGGGAACAGAGCACACAACCTTCTGCACCAAAGATGAGGGTGCTATCTGTTGCACCACTGACAGTTAAATTTACTTCAACATGTACATTTTTAGACACTTCAGTATCAGCCAGTCCAATCACAATTTTATCCCTAACCTATTCATCTTTTATTTTGTCAAACACACTGTTTTCATCCACTTCATATGAATGCCTTACAAAAGGTTCAAGACTCTCTCCTTTAGCTTGAAAACTTAGTATAAAGGATTAGACCAGATAAAATCATGTCTGCTTGAGTTGATAGTAGCTCAACCGGATGTTTAAGATCCCACAGCCCACAGCACCTATTGAAAAGAGTAGGGATTCTTTATTTTAAACAACATAAGAAACATATTATTTAGAAAATGTATATATATATATATATATATATATATATATATATATATATATATATATATACATATATATATAAATTCCTATAACATTCTCAGTGCTATTTTTCCATAATTGACTCCCACTTTGTCTTCCACAACCATAATCTAATTTTTTTGCAATATATCTGCCAAAGTCCATTTTCCATTAAACATTTCATTAAATATTTCATTCCAAGTAACCCATATTACATACAATAATTTTTTATCTACTCTTCTCACATATTTTTTTTCTTCTTGTTATAATACACACACACACACACACACACACACACACACACACACGCACGCACGCACACACACACACACACACACACACAAAAGTATATATATATATATATATATATATATATATATATATATATATATATATATATATAATGTCATTAATATACTGAATAAAAATTTCTTCACACAACTTTTTCCAGTGTTTCACCACTCTCACATTTTAAAAAAATGCTCTGTTGTCTCTTCCTTGCCACAAAATAAACAGTCTTTCAACTTTCTTTTACCAGTCTCCATAGGAAATCCTAACACCCTGGTATCTTGGTATACCACTTTTTCCTGACTTTAATGTCTTCAAT